>NC_056742.1:65174315-65189315 GCF_019279795.1 Protopterus annectens | reverse complement strand
AAATCAAGGGGGACATGTGCTTGATTTATTTTGCGAAGGAAACAGTATAGGCTTTTGAGCTAAGTAATATGCCTATCCACGTAAATACCAAAGGGGACATTATTTTCTGCTATTGGTGTGATAAGGGAAGTATAGAACAGATCAGTTACTTCCTTGGATCTAGAAGATATGGCCAAGGAGATTTATTTTGGGTATATAAAAGGTTTCCTAACAAAAGTGATCACTTTGTGGTCAAACGATAGCTCAGTGTCAATCAACTAAAGCACAGGTTCATCAAGTCCAGATTGGTGCTGATATATCTGATCAAGAAGAGTTCTTCAAACACCTGTTCTGCAGTGCAATTTGGAGCTATTATGTATTCCAACAAAAGCTGAATCATCAATCTCTAAACACATAGTTGATTTTTTTTTCATCTCTGAAATGAAGGACTGTATATACTCGCTAGCTTGCACGTTTGTTTGAGAGAGTTCTGGTACATTTGTAGAAGGAATGATTCAATTTTGTATAACAACACTGTACAGCTCTTTTGATGAAAACCGGTTTCCAGTTTCAGTGACCATTTGATAAAGCAAGCCATAAGCAGTGTAAAGAGTTTTCTCATGATTATTGGTAGCTCAATATATAATTTTATAAATGTGAAATACTTTTATTCATTCTGAATATGCAATCACCCTTTTACAATAAATACTTCCAACAGTGTGCAGATATTAAGTAAACAAAAAATCCAAGTATACTGACCCTCGACTGTTCATTTTATTAATAAATTAAAATTAAGAACTTTCATTTCAAAGTAAAAACAGAACTTCATCAGATTTAATTGATAAACACACCCTGCCTTTTCAATGTGTAATAAAATGTGCGAATTTCTTTAATGAATCAAGTACTACCTATCAGTTTATAAAATATTATGTATAAAAATTGTGCAAGTTCATTTCAAATAAATAGGGTTGGTGTCTGAAAATCCATTTTGGAGTTTTAAAATTTTACTGGCTGATTTTATTAAATCAAGGCAAACTACAGATCCAGGAAAACTGCAAACAAACAAAAAAATCCTACTGTGATTACTATTGTGGTCTAATAAAGTGGAGTGGATTTGCTTTCTGTCTACAGTTGCAGTTTTCTTAGATTTTATTAAATGTCACTTTACCTCTGGGCTTTTACAAAAAAAAAAAAAAGTTTCCTTGGCACTTACAGCAGGAAGGCTTTAAGTCTGAATATGAATATAAACTTGACTAACAATGATATATGATGTTTTTAAACCCTGACATTCCAAGTATTTATGTCATCAGGACTAGTCTTATAAGAATCCTGTAGAAGTGCTCCTTTTTTCCAGCAGTCTGTGATTCTTTCTACAGTAGTATAAAATTTCAAGGGAAATAAATCGAGTCCATTGCAGGGAGGCAACCCCTTCTCCCCACATACCCTTAAACATATATATATATATATATATATATATATATATATATATATATATATATGTGTGTGTGTGTTTGTGTGTGTGTGTGTGTGTGTGTGTGTGTGTGTGTGTGTGTGTGTGTGTGTGTGTGTGTGTGTGTGTGTGTGTGTGTGTGTGTGTGTGTGTGTGTGTATACATATATATATTTTGCCCAAAGTTGCTTTTGCACATTTAAATCTGTTGGCATTTCCAGGAACTGCTACTGAAAGACTGATGTGCTCCCTGGTCCCAATAGGCTGACAATGTTACTTGCTATCTATGAATTCTGTAGTTAAGATATTCCCTGGGATTTAGTAAGGTTCTGTGCAGGAATAGCTTATTCCTGTATGGAAACAACCGTTTAAGAGCAACACAGCAGCGCATGCATAGTAATGAAGGCGCGCTGCCTCTGCTCCTAAACAGACACGGAGCATGGATGAGTGCAGAGTGTGTGTCTGAGAGCAGAGCTCTCACAATACACATGCCCCTGCAATCAAGAATTGGCGTTCGGCAATTATAATGAGCGAAAATGCTCATATGGGGTTGCATACCTCCCAACTGTACAGATCTTCGCAGAATGTCCAGATTTATCACCCATACATTTGAGCTGTACCCCATTCATCCTGGCAAATCACTGGGATCATCTCAGAGTTGAAGTCATTACATAAAGGCATACATTTGCGTTTCAGACACCAAATCCATCAGAAACGTTATATTAAAAAATCCTGTTACTCTAGCAACTTACTTAAGTTTATAAGCGCAATATTTAAAATATATGTCCCTAGTTGTACCTCACTTTGTCAAGCTTTGTCCAGATATTTTGCATGAAGAGGTTAAGAGGTATGGGGGATGCTAGGATGTCTGCCAAATGTGCAGATGCATGCAGAAATCCACAGCAATAAGTGTAATCTGTGCCTTCCTAGAGAAAATAACACTAGAAATTTTTTTTTATCAAACAGATTAAATTTAACCGTAGGTGTGCGGGTTTGCCCATTCCTTAGGTATGCATACCATATCTTAAATAGCACCATATCGCTCAGCTGTCCCTAATTTTCAGGGACGCCCCTGATTTTGATTCAAATTTTTGCTCTGTCCCTCTGAATCCCTTCTAAAACTACTGACTTTGGGCAGAAAGGTGGTGAATTACACTTAATGAATAATGACAATAATTAAGAGTTATACACTTTTTTACTTCAGAAAATGTGTATTAATTCATATGCTCTGATTCTCTCAATGTTTCAACTTAATAGCACTAATATTTTAAAAGTGTCCCTGATTGTCCCTGATTTTTTCTTGACTTTTCCCTGATTCAGTTCAAATATGTCCCTGATTGGTTGAGAGGTCTGAATAGCACAAGAAGATAAATAGCAAGATACATTCAGTTGAAGCAGTACTGCAATCGTGTAGTGGTCAGAGCATTCACTTTGCGAGCTGTCATCCCCGGTTCAATCCTCACAAAGCAATTTATGAACATTGTTTTGCTGTATAACCTACTAAATAACATATTTTTGAACTGGAGTACTGCATTAAGTGCAGATGTGAAGTGTCATTGTAATAATGTGGTAAAATCCACAGATAAACACAAGTTCCCCATACAGTATACGTACACATGAATCAGGGATACTAAACAAAGTTATAATGTGTCATCATCTTCTTTCAGCTGTTCCCATTAGGGGTCGCCACAGTGGATCATCTGTTTCCATTTCTTCCTGTCCTCTGCATCATGCTCTTTCACACCAACCGCCTGCATGTCCTCTCTCACCACATCCAGGGACCTTATCTTAGGCCTTCCTCTTTCCCTCTTACCTGACAGCTCCATCCTTACCATCCTTTTCCCAATATACCCAGCATCCCTCCTCAGCACATGTCCAAACCAACGCAATCTCACCTCTCTTGCTTTGTCTCCAAACTGTCCAACCTGAGCTGACCCTCTAATATACTGATTCCTAATCCTGTCTATCCTAGTCACACCTAGTGCAAATCTTAACATCTTTAACTCTGCCACATCCAGCTCTGACTCCTGCCTTTTTGTCAATGCCACCGTCTCCAACCCACATATCATAGTTGGTCTCACTACCCTCTTGTAGACGTTCCCTTTCACTCTTACTGGTACCTGTCTGTCACAAATCACTCCTGACACTCTTCTCCACCCATTCCACCCTGCCTGCACGCTCTTCTTCACCTCTCTTCTACACTCACCATTACTCTGAACTGTTGATCCCAAGTACTTAAACTCATCCACCTTTACCAACTCTACTCTCTGCATCCTCACCATTCCTCTAGCCTCCCTCTGATTTACACACATATATTCTGTTTTAGCCCTGCTGACCTTCATTCTTCTCCTCTCTAAAGCATATATGCACCTCTCCAGGGTCTCTTCAACCTGGTCCCTACTCTCACTACATATCACAATGTCATCTGCAAACATCATAGTCCACGGGGCCTCCTGTCTGATCTTATTTGTCAACCTGTCAATCACCACTGCAAATAAGAAAGGGCTCAGAGCTGATCCTTGATGTAATCCACCTCCACCTTAAACATATCTATCACTCCCACCGCAGTCCTCACCAATGTCACACTACCCTCGTACATATCCTGTACCACTCTTATATACTTTTCTGCCACTTGCAACTTCCTCATTCAATACCACAACTCCTCTCTAGACACCCTGTCATATGTTTTCTCTAAGTCCACAAAGACACAATGCAACTCCTTCTGACCTTCTCTGTATTTCTCCAACAACACTCTCAGAGCAAACAATGCATCTGTAGTGCTCTTTCCTGACATGAAATCATACTGCTGATCATCACCTCCCTTCTTAACCTAGCTTCCACTACCCTTTCCCATAACTTCAAGCTGTGACTGATCAATTTTATCCCTCTGTAGTTACTGCAGCTCTGCACACCACCCTTATTCTTAAAGATAGGTACCAAAACACTTTTTCTCCACTCCTCAGGCATCCTCTGACTTTCTAAAATTTCATTACACAATCTGGTTAAAAATTCCACTGCCATTTCTCCTAAGCACCTCCATGCTTCCACTGGTATATCATCTGGGCCAACAGCCTTTCCATTCTTCATCCTCTTCATAGCTGTCCTTACTTTCTCCTTGCTAATCTTTTTCACTTCCTGATTCACTATCCCCACATCATCCAACCTTCTCTCTCTCTTTCTCTCATTCTCTTCATTCATCAGCCCTTGAAAGTACTCTTTCCATCTACTCAACACACTCTCCCCGCTTGTGAGTACATTTCCCTCACTATCCTTTATCACCCTTACCTGCTGAACATCTTTCCTAGCTCTGTCCCTCTGACTAGCCAATCAGTACAGGTCTTTTTCTCCCTCTTTAGTGTCCAATCTCTCATGCAACTCTCCATATCCCTTATCCTTAGCCTTCAACAACTCTCTCTTTGTCATGTGCCTCATCTCCTTATACTCATGTCTACTTTCTTCATCTCTTTGACAATCCCACTTCTTCTTCGCATGTGTAATGAATGATAAATGCATGCCATAGAGCAAATAGTGTAAAATATGTATAGAGTGTCCACATATACCACTTTCCCAAGACCCATATTTAAGTTCATTCTAAATTAGTGCAGAGGTAAGCGGGAGTAAGCACCTTTAAGCAGTAGCAAGCGGGTTTAAGCCTGTTTACGTGGGGGTAAGCAATGCCTACACAGGTAAGAAATTTGGAAGCTAAGTGAGTGTAAAAATATTTAACCGGAAGTTAGTATTGCTTACCATCTCGCAAACCCATGCAAACCCGCTTGCAACTGCTTTAAAGTGCCTTAATCACTCTGTATCCAACAGCCCCTGTTCTGCCCAGCAACAAAATAAACAGCCCTTGCAGGTCTTGAATCCAGGACCCAGTACACTATAGTCACAGCAGTTAACCATCACAGCTGTACATAAAATTGAGGTATACCCAAACAAATCCTCACTATAGCAAAATCACACTTTACATGTGAAAGGACTCTATAAACAGTTTTATGTTGTATAACCTACTACATAACATATATATGTGAACTGGAGTACTGGATTAAGTCCAGATGTGAGGTGTCATTTTAATAAAGTGGTGAAATCCCCCAATAAACACAAGTAGCCCATACAGTGTAAGTACACATGAATCACGGATATGAAACAAATATATAACATGTAATGAAAGATACATCAATGCCAAACAGCAAATAGTGTGCAAATTTAAAAATAAGCAACACTAAGCATTGCACACCTCTGCTTACTAGGTGTAAGCAATGCATAGCCCAACTAAATTGATTTTCCCATTGGTATACCCCTTTAAGCAATGCCAACCTTAGGTAAGCAGGTTTGCTCATAGCTTAGCATTTTCAAAACCATCCAATCACAGCAAAGTGCGGGAAATCAGGCCTATTTAAACCCCACAGATGGGAATACATCCTATAACTGGTTGCAGCTTCCTCCTGTAGGCACTGTGGCTGGTGTCAGAGAAGGATTGCACTTCCAAGTGCAGTGTTGGGGCATCCAGGAGTCCAGGGTTATGGCAGGACTCCTGGTAAAAGACCATGAAGAGAGACTGATGTACGACCAGTACCAGGGTTCCCAATATCCAGTATAAAGTGGAAGCCTGGGACCGTCTCGTCTGTGACCTCACCAGTGCCACTGGCATCCCTTGAGCTGATGAGCAGGTCAGCATCACTATGCCAACCTGAAATGGAGGAAGAGGGAGTTCTTGGATCAGTGGATCCAAGAAGCTCGGAAGGGTGATGTCCCAACAGTGTGTAAGTACTCATTCTACTACCTGTTTAATAATTTCCAGGTCATGTATATTATGGATAGGTATGGCTAAATATTCCCCTTATGTCTTTGACAGTGGCAGCTGTGCAGGCTGTGAATCATGAAGCCCGTGCCTGTAGGCTACAGAGGCTGCGTCATGAGGCAGGTTAGTAATAATCTTGCATGTACTGTCATAAGAAATAAATATAAAAATAGTAGAAAGTTAATTGCCAGTATAAAACCTCTATTGTGTATGGGATGTACTGAATAAACCAGACAATATGGCAGGGAGTCTCATATAGGTTATATGTAAATAAAAGAGTAACAGCCTGACAATAAAGGTCTATCTCCTGGACTGCTTGTGTTTACTCTGGTATCCTATGGTAATGTAGTGTTGCATTCTCTTAATAGTACTGTTGTATTAAGCACTGTTACCCACACTGTACTACATAAATAAAATGTGTAGGAATGTCTGTATATGACTGTTGTAATCACAAGGTCATATTGTACAACTGAGGGAGACTTAGACAGAAAATAGTGAAAAGATACACAACAAAAAACAAATAGTACACTCAACTGAGACATAAACTGTTGGCTTTTTAGAGCACAGAGCCATGGTTCAAATCCTGGGAGTGGTAGTAAGCTGTATGTAGAATCATACCCCTCAACTGTACAGATTTTGTCATAAAGTTCAGATAATTGGCTTAAATTTCCTGCCTGTCACCCTGTCCCCCTGGCAAATCATTGGGATGATCCCAGTAGTTTAGGCAGAAAATAATGACATACAACTGATTGTCAGACATTATAACAGGTAGAAATATATCTATAAGAACAAACCTGTCATTCTAGTAACTCATCAAAATGTTATGAGTGTAATATGCAAAGTATGTCCCACCTCTACCCCCGTGTTGTGAAGCTATGACCAGAGTATGTGCAGTAACAGAGTGAGAAATATGTGCATAATAAGTATGTGAAATCTGATAATATATGTGGCAATATCCAGGTAGTATTAACAAACATTCCCTGCACAGGTCTCTCAGATAAGAAAACTGTGCCTGGAAATAAAAGATTGAAATCCTGGACTGGTACTGTTTAGTCTGGCATTGTATGCCATTGTTAGTGTTGCAGTTTCACTGAATGGTAATGTATTACTCATCACTGACATCCACACTGCACTACATAATAAAATTGTCTAGGAATCCCTGTATAAGAGTTTTGTAATTACAAGGTCAGATTGTAAAACTATGGGAGACTTGCAGACAGGAATTAGTGAAGAGATACACAGCAATATCTAAATAGCATGCTCAACTGTGATGTACACTGTTTTAGCAGATACAGCCATGGTTCAAATCCTGGGAGTGGTAGTAAGCTGTATGCAGAATCACACCCCACAACTGTACAGATTTGTTCAGAATGTCCAGATAATTGGCCCATATCCACTGCCTGTTACCCTGTCCACCTGGCAAATAAGTGTGATGATATCTGACAGTTAGGCAGCATTTAATGACATATGACTGACTGTCAGAACTGTATATATTCAGAAAATGTATATGAAAACAAACCTGCCATTGTAGTAACTCACCAAAGGTTTATAAGGGCAATTGTCAAAATATGTCCCGGTTTCACTTGCATGTTGTCAAGACTTGCCCAAAGTGTGTGCAATAAGAGACTGAGCGGTATGTGCATAACATCAACCTGGAATCTGGGAATATGCATAGAAACAGTCAGGTAGTGTTAACAAACAATGCCTCCACAAGTATACCAGGTAAGAGGTGTATACTACAGGTAAAACACAGTTCACGTATAGAGTTGCCTACAAACATACCACTGTCCAAACAAAGCCCAAAGGGCAGTGTAATAATACCTGTAAGGTACAGATTACAGCACTGACTAAGAAAGTATTGAGAAATACAGGGATATGCAAGTCGTTAATTGACATCTCTCTCTTGCCCCACCATATCTGCAATAATAATCTAAATACACAACTCAATGGGTATGTGTACAATTAAATCTACTGTTGGGACATATGTCCTATTGTTTGAGAAATATTGAAATTTGATTCTATGCATGTGTCATGTTGAAATACTCCCACATTGGTGGCATGCTGCCATCAATGTACCTGCATGCTGTTGTAATGGTCGCTATGGTTCCATATATGCATGTATTCTGTTTGCTATGCAGCTGTTCCATATCTGGTGTTTTGGGTTAATGGGAATATCTATGCATGCTGTTATACCTAATCTTGGAATGTGTTGACTATTACTAACCCACATATGTTTTAAAATTGAAACACTATAACACGTTTGGAAAGGCCGGTCCCAACAGACGCACCTCTCCCACCTCATCTGGCCATGGCACCGGGCACCAGCATGTCTGAAGCCCACCCCAGGACCTCCTCATCCGCTGGTCCTGCACCACCTTCATGTTTAACCACCTCGGGGGATGGGGCTCAACCCCCCCCCCCCTCCTGGGAGAGGACTCAGACAGGAAACTGTCACCCATCGTCAGGTCCGGGGTGTAATACGTAGTGAGCTCCGCAGGGAGTTCAGAGATCAGCTATGCCAGCTTGAGGGCTGCGTGGTGCATCTAGAGAGTCAGCCTGTCCCTCCTACCTAGCCCCCAGCACAGCCACATTTGGGGCCATATTGGCATAGTGGTAATTGCACATGAGTGGGACCTCGGCCCCACTGTTTCCATTTGGGGGCTCATGGGCTTCTGACTTCCAAACACCCCTCCCCATCCAAGGTGTTTACCCCCTCACATGTGTCATATACCGCCCCTGTATGCTGTCTTGTTTGTCTTGCTGTGATACTACCCAACCTACTTCCCAAATACACCTACTATCCCTCCGCAACATCCCACTCTCACCTTAAAAAAAAGGGCAATGTGTTCCCAAAAAAAATCTCACCCCATACATAGCTGTCCATTTTGCACGTGACCACTTGATGCATGTAATCTGGTCTAATTGGCTTCACAACATATTATTGTTGTCCTCACCACTCTCTCAGGGGTATGAGTGTCCAAATCTGCCTCCAAATCAGTGTATATGCACAGCTGTTGCTGTAGAAGAAATTGGCAGCTATGGACCTTCCCTACACTTGTCCTGCACATCTTTAGCTATTTTCCCAAGTGTCTTTCTCTCTTTGTGCCCCTTTTTCACTACTTTCCTATCAACGTTTTGTCTTTCCTTTTAAAGAAATTAGCATGGGGTAAGCGGGAGTAAGCACTTTTAAGCAGCAGTAAGTGAGTTTAATCCTGTTTGCATGAGGGTAAGCAATGCCTACACAGGATAAGCAATTTAGAGGCTAACTGAGTGTAAAAATATTTAACCAGAAGTTAGTATTGTTTACAATTGCTCAAACCCACGCAGACCCGCTTACATCTGCTTAAAAGTGCCATAATCACTCAGTATCCAACAGCCCTTGCTCTGTCCAGCAACAAAATAAACAGCCTGTGCATGTCTCGAACCAAGGACCTAGCACACAATAACCAAAGTGATTTATCACTAAGCCATGTCAGATATACAGAACTCTGATGTTTTCTCAAACATATCATCCAGCACAGTCATTCAACAGTACAGGACATGTATTTATATATGTAGATGTATGTGTGTGTGTGTATATATATATATATATATATATATATATATATATATATATATATATATATATGTAAACAGATATATATATATTTTTATATATATATATATATATATATATATATATATATATATATATATATATATATTATATACGCACATACATATCTATAGATGTATAAGAGAACACAACAAATACATATATGACCACAGGCACCGTTAATGGGGGTGATGGGCCCAATCAAAGAACCTCTTGTAATTATTGATATCATCCCCCACAGTCAAACAGATCTGCCTTGCAACACAATACCAACACTTGCAAGTCCCATACCCATGACCCGACACAACATAGCCACAATAAGTTAACAGTAATCCATCCCACCTGTACGATGTTAGGATGGTATCAATAACATATCATGCAGTATAGTCCGGCTACCATAGGGAATGTACAATGTGGAAGCAATAAACATTCCAATAATACATATACACGCACACACATATATATGCATATATATATATATATATATATATATATATATATATATATATATATATATATATATATATATATATATATATATATATATATATATATATAGATATATATACATATATATTTATATACATATACACGCACGTATACATCTATTACTATGTATAGATATTTATAGGAAGATACATATTTAGAGGGTGCACAGCATATTGAATAGCTAGTATTCCTACAGTTGCTACCTTTTAAAATGGACAGTGTATGATTCTCTCATACAAAAGACAATTATTACATGAAACATATACCCACAGAGAAGTCAAAGGATATGACACCACACACAGGTTTGCATACATCAGATATGTTTATTTGTGTACTATTACAGTTGTATATGCCATGACATATAGCTGCCATGTGTTTGAATACATACTAACTGAGTAATGCAACTCTCAAACAAAACATTTTATACAATAATGTGAAAGCATAACATATTTTGCTGTCCAGGCCAAGGCCTTCAAGTAGTACAACAGTAAAGAAACACTGGGCCAGAAGATAACAATCAATCAACAGTAAGTAATGCAGATGTAGTTCACCAGGCTCCAATTACACTCGGTACTCAATCCCTGGGGGAAAAGATTTAAGTTGTCACAATGACGATTTATCTGGTACATAATGCTTAACTTAAAACATCACTATCATACTGACAAACAGAACAGTCTGTATGACAGTGAGCACTAGCCCACCAATGTTCTCAAGGTGAAATGTATGAAAATGTAGAGTCATATACCTTAAGGTCTCTTACTACTGATATCACTCACATGTTGTAACAGCCTAGGTTATATATGGTGCATACCCCACCCTCATAGAATGACTTACAAGGGCATATAACAGTGTTACATACACTGACCTCTGGACTGCACAAGGGGACACATGTTTTATCCAGTTGTAGCCCACATATATATGGACCCTACCCCACAATATGTGTGGGGACCACAACAGCACTGGAATGATGTCAGGAATGGCAGCACAACATAATCATAGGCCACTACATAACAACCTCTTACTGCATAACATATGGACAAAGCCTGGTATATAGGTGGAGGACAGAAGCTGGAACACAGGGCCATAATTGCAATATTGTCATTATACACCAAGAAAGTTTCTGGTGTTACAGAATTGGTTGCTACATACCCTTAGTCAGGAATGTGAAGTCAGAAACACAAATGGATTTAGCCATCTACTAATAGCACTCAACAGACAGAATTCCAGTCATATATATGAGACAAGACCTGTGTGGTGGACAGACAAAGCATAACAGCCAATCCTCTGCCCATCATGTGGATAGGCCCACAGTTGAGAGCGATGCAGACAGACTGCATTCCATGCTGAACTAGTATGCATACACAAACCCTGTAACAGTAGTGCTATACAATGCATATAACAACACTACTTGCACTGTCTTTAGGTCTGGAACCTTATACAAATATGTAGTTGGCCTGTGTCTACAAGTCCTCTTGTAAGAGGTATTGCTACCTGCTGTCTGTAACACTGCTGCCCACACACAGGAAGGATGTCATCCATACAGGAAAGGAAAAAGGGACCATGCCCACATGATTTAGGAATTTATAGTAGTGGGTTGCTATGACAGTGGTAATTGGAAGTACTACACAGCAGGCTCATGGAGGTAGCAACTGGTGGACACTGATTGGTGCAGAGGCCATCACCTGATAAGGTGCATCACCTACAAAATCCATGCTGCAATCTCTTTAAAGCAGCTCAATCCTTGTAGTGGAGAGAGGCAGAGAGAGAGAGAGAAAGAGAGAGAAAAAAAAACAGACATCCATCCATCCATCCATACAGTAAATATAAAGTTGTTCAAAAATTGAATCTACAGACATCCCAAGTTAACAAATGGACACAGCAAACCATATCCAGAAGAGACAACAATCCCACAACAGGTATGTGAAGCATATATGCATGTAATTGAATTTAGTACTTGATCCATAATAATGGGATAGATGATGATGGGGAATGATTTATATTTGCCATCAGGTATTGTTGTTGTAATGATGTCCAGCTGAACAACTGCTAAGGACAATAGTGTCTGTCCCTGTGGGCAGTGGGCTATACCTGTCAGCTGTGCAGATCAGCACTGAATGACAAGATGTAAGCCATCATAGTGTGTGCCGTGTACTGAAAGACAGGTATATTAGTGTGGCTAATAGCTGGTGGTGGAAGTTATGTCGTTATGATGGACACATGAGTTTCGGAGCCTACCACTTGCAGGACAGTCATGTTAATGTGTAATGTAGCATGCACCAACATCATAGGTGTGTAATAGGCTTACCTGCAATCTGTCTCTATATACCCCCTAATGTTAGGCTGTGTCCACATGTGACACCTGTCTGTGGTCTGTGTTGTACCAAGGAAGAACAGTGCAGTGTGCAGGAAGGAGAGTTAGAGAGTGTGGATCTGATGTTTGAATGCACCCTATATATATATATATATATATATATATATATATATATATATATATATATATACACACATACACACACACACACACACACACACACACACACACACATATATATATATATATATATATATATATATACATCTATGTCTACAGTTAGTATATATAAGTAGGGGGGTGTGGGGGTCACAGCCCCCCACGTGGGGGGTGCAGGGGGGCTTTCCCCCTGCATATGTGTAGTGTAGGTGTGTGTGTCTGTGTGGTGTTATGTTGTTTTTCAATGTTTTGTTGTGTGGGTGTTATGGTTTGTGTGTTGTGTGCTGTGTTGTCTGTGTTCGATGTTGTGATTTCGTGATTGTGAGGTGTCGATATTTTAATGGTTTTGACTTTATAGTGTCGAAATGTTGAAATTTGATATTTCAGTGTTTCAGCAATATGAAGTGAATCTATATATATATATATATATATATATATATATATATATATATATATATATATATATATATATATATACTCATAATATATATCTACACATATATAGATATATATACATATATACGTGTGTGTCTGCATATATACAAACACACACATTTATATAAATACATGTCCCCTACTGTTGAATGACAGTGCTGCACGATATGTGTGAGAGAACATCACACATATCAATACACACACACACACACACACACACACACACACACACACATATATATATATATATATATATATATATATATACAGCAATAAGTGGGTGCAAAATGGACAGTTATGTCAGGTGTGAACCCCATGTTGGGAACACATTGCCCTTGTTTATGAATGTGGGATTGGTAATTTGGGGAAGGATACTAGGTATATTTGGGGAGGCAGGTTGGGTTGGAAGACAGACAAGACAGCATACAGGGGTGGTATGTGACACTGTGGTTGGTAAACACTTTGGATGGGGAGTGCTGTCTGGAATGTGGAAACCCATGAGCCCCCACTAGGAAACAATGGGACCAAGGTCCCCACCCATGGGCAGTGACAACATCATTTTCACTGCCCTGAAGGTGCCTGGGCTGGAGCTGAGCAGGAGGAGCATGTGGACCCTGTGATTGTGTACTGAGGGCCTCAACATGCTGTAACACATCCCCCAAGTCTCTTTGGAGCTCCCTATGCACCAGACCCTGGACCTGACTTCGGGTGACAGGATCCTGTCTGTGTGTGCTCTGGGGGGGGGGGTGAACACCATCCCCTGAGGTGGTTCCACCTGAAGGTAGTGCAAGACCAGTAGATGATGAGATCCCAGTGTGGGTCCCAGATGTGATGTGGCCTGGTAACATGGCCAGATGAGGTGGGAGAGGTGGTTCTGCTGGCAACTGTTTACCAAACATGCTATTTTGTAACTGTTATAAAACATATGTGGGTAGTAATAGTCCACACATTCTGGGATTATGTCTAATAGCATGCATAGATATCCAAATTAACACAAAACAACAGATGTGCAGCAGTCTCATGGCAAACAGAACACATGCATATATGGAACTATAGTGGCCCTTACAATGGCATGCAGGTGAGATTGTTTGTAACAGGCCACCATTGATAGTGTTTCAACATGGAACATGACTACAAACACATAGCACCAATTGTTGTACAATATGATATATGTCCAAATGGTAGGTCTTCTGTAGACATACCTGTTACGTTGTGTGATCAGATAGTTGTTGCAGATATGGTGGGTGGGAGGACAGAGATGTGTATTAACAACCATGATATCCTTGCAGTATGAGGTCCTCAGATCTGTTTTCCTCTTTATGTCTTTCAGGCAATATGTCCAGGGAGAGAATTTTATGTACACAGTGGAGGAGAATGATGCCATCATCACATACCAGGTGCAGCACTACCACACCTTGTTTGGGTGTGCAACCCATAATCTGCAGGAGAGGACCGCCCTGTGGAACGATCTTGTCTACAGGTTAAACAATGTCAGTAACCACAGTTATGAGCATGTCCAACATCGATGCACTGATCTACTCTGCCATGCCCGTCAGAGTGCTGCTGCAGCTAGGGGGGAACAGCTTACAACAGGGGAGGTCATGCCATCCAGCCCCCCGACACATGTTGAGGATTTCTTTGCCAGCCTTGTGGAACCTGCCTGGCTGGAAATATGAGACCCGGTGGAGTGCATTGTGGAGGTGGGTGCTACCCACGCAATGGTTGATGAAATTTCAGGTAAGGCCACAGGGCACATCAGTAAACCACTGTTGAGCATTCACT
>NC_056742.1:64918510-65174302 GCF_019279795.1 Protopterus annectens | reverse complement strand
AAAAAAAACACATATATAGATATATATACATATACGTGTATGTCTGCATATATACAAACACACACATTTATATAAATACATGTCCCCTACTGTTGAATGGTTGAATGACAGTGCTGCACGATATGTGTGAGAGAACATCACACATATCAACACACACACACACACACACACACACACACACACACACACACACACATATATATATATATATATATATATATATATATATATATATATATACAGCAATAAGTGGGTGCAAAATGGACAGTTATGTCAGGTGTGAACCCCATGTTGGGAACACATTGCCCTTGTTTATGAATGTGGGATTGGTAATTTGGGGAAGGATACTAGGTATATTTGGGGAGGCAGGTTGGGTTGGAAGACAGACAAGACAGCATACAGGGGTGGTATGTGACACATGTGGTTGGTAAACACTTTGGATGGGGAGTGCTGTCTGGAATGTGGAAACCCATGAGCCCCCACTAGGAAACAATGGGACCAAGGTCCCCAACCATGGGCAGTGACAACATCATTTTCACTGCCCTGAAGGTGCCTGGGCTGGGGCTGAGCAGGAGGAGCATGTGGACCCTGTGATTGTGTACTGAGGGCCTCAACATGCTGTAACACATCCCCCAAGTCTCTGTGGAGCTCCCTATGCACCAGACCCTGGACCTGACTTCAGGTGACAGGATCCTGTCTGTGTGTGCTCGGGGGGGGGTGAACACCATCCCCTGAGGTGGTTCCACCTGAAGGTAGTGCAAGACCAGTAGATGATGAGATCCCAGTGTGGGTCCCAGATGTGATGTGGCCTGGTAACATGGCCAGATGAGGTGGGAGAGGTGGTTCTGCTGCTAACTGTTTACCAAACATGCTATTTTGTCACTGTTATAGAACATATGTGGGTAGTAATAGTCCACACATTCTGGGATTATGTCTAATAGCATGCATAGATATCCAAATTAACACAAAACAACAGATGTGCAGCAGTCTCATGGCAAACAGAACACATGCATATATGGAACTATAGTGGCCCTTACAATGGCATGCAGGTGAGATTGTTTGTAACAGGCCACCATTGATAGTGTTTCAACATGGAACATGACTACAAACACATAGCACCAATTGTTGTACAATATGATATATGTCCAAATGGTAGGTCTTCTGTAGACATACCTGTTACATTGTGTGATCAGATTGTTGTTGCAGATATGGTGGGTGGGAGGACAGAGATGTGTATTAACAACCATGATATCCTTGCAGTATGAGGTCCTCAGATCTGTTTTCCTCTTTATGTCTTTCAGGCAATATGTCCAGGGAGAGAATTTTATGTACACAGTGGAGGAGAATGATGCCATCATCACATACCAGGTGCAGCACTACCACACCTTGTTTGGGTGTGCAGCCCATAATCTGCAGGAGAGGACCGCCCTGTGGAACGATCTTGTCTACAGGTTAAACAATGTCAGTAACCACAGTTATGAGCATGTCCAACATCGATGCACTGATCTACTCTGCCATGCCCATCAGAGTGCTGCTGCAGCTAGGGGGGAACAGCTTACAACAGGGGAGGTCATGCCATCCAGCGCCCCGACACATGTTGAGGATTTCTTTGCCAGCCTTGTGGAACCTGCCTGGCTGCAAATATGAGACCCGGTAGAGTGCATTGTGGAGGTGGGTGCTACCCATGCAATGGTTGATGAAATTTCAGGTAAGGCCACAGGGCACATCAGTAAACCACTGTTGAGCATTCATCGGCATCTGTAGAGTTTGATCATGCATACATGAGATGATATATATATATATATATATATATATATATATATATATAGTCTGTTGCTGTGTTGTACTAATAAACAGATGTGCATAATCTAGAGTATTGTGGGTTTGTACTGTTGATGTACTGTAATGCTGCACCCACCCTGTACCAATGTCACATGTGTGGCTGCTGAAATCACATCTCTCACACAATTATGTAGGTCCTCTGGTATACCTCTGGGGCATTAGCCTGTAGCTGGTGAGTATGGTGTTTGTTCAGGTTTGCCAATACACCGGTCATGTTATGGCCATGGTATATTCCATGCACACATTTAACACACCTACCCATAATGCATGCTGTACATGTTCATGCATTGTTGCTGTTAACTGCACTGCATCACAGTGGTCACCATGGTGGCATATCTGAAGGGTATGCAAGTGTCCTGCAATATAACTAACAACCTGTCATTGCAAAATGTGTGTGCAGAGATGAAGATTTTGGTGGGATGAATGGCTTACAGTAGAAACATGTCTGAAACATCACCCTTATACAGCGCTACAACAGTGTATATACCACTATCACAATGGTAAATGTTACAGATCTACACTATGGCATATTACAATACTGCATTCCACAACCCTTACAACCTGCAATGTGGTCCTATCATGAGCAATGAATGTGTAAAGTAGAATCCTATGTTAGGACAGCAAATATGGGGAATACATACCTTCACAAAGACTGGAAGCATATGTGTGCATACACTCCAGATAATATATTGTGGAAGCAGCTTTTGAGGTACTGGCAGCATGCATTCTTCATGAGTATGGACCTTCCAGCAAGTACAGCTCCTCAGTGTCACACCAATAAATGGTCTGCTGTCCAAGATGTTTGTCCATTAAATGTGCCTACTTGCCTGCAACAGAGGCAGCTGTGGCTTGCACACATCTTACAAGCCATGGAATGGATCCCATGCCCAGCAGGTAGCACCCAGGAGTTGGACATGTAGCCTTACCTCACCATAGCACATACCGTGGCAAGCATTGCAGACAGTCATGTATGTGGCGAGGGTGTATGGGAAAGGATTAATGTAGAAAATAAACAGATGGCCATCCAAGACAGATGATGACACATGTTGCAAACTGGTCATGCAGGCTGCCTAGTAACATGACACAACACTGAGGGAGTTGCAGGAATGTCCAGCAAGTACTGGCTGCGCAGTACCTGTGTCAGCAATTGCCTGGACTCTGCATAAGTGTGGCCCATGGGTTAGGGTAATCAGATGGGACAGTTGTACCACAGGAAAATCAGCCAGGCCTCTCTACAAGTAGTGTATGTATAACAGCAAAGGTCCCCAACTGGCATGTGTTGCAATGTGTATCGGTGTACCAAGACCATGCTGGGAACCTTCAGACAGTATCAATTAAGATACATGTGCTGCACAACCAACCCCTCAACCCACCTCAGGCCCACCATCCCCATCTGTACCTTGCCGGTGCCAGTGTACAACTGTTTGTTTGCCATTCATTAGTAGGGACTAGGCCAGTACACATGGTGTTCGGAGTTTGGGACACTGCAAAATGACACACATGTAGGCCATAGTTGTCAAGAATCTGCAAAAAGGTTGAGGGTGGGGAGGGGGTGTCATCATTAAACACAACAGTTTGCTGAAGCAGAGATACAAAGCTCGCTAAGAATGTCCATATCTGCACACAGTCAAGGTCAGGAATTGTGGCAGACATAACCCTGACTCCACAGCAATAGTGACGGCACTGTGTGACCTCCAAGGGAAGTGCATATGAGTTGACCTTGCAATCATGCAGAGTTGGGGGACATTTGTAGGGAAGAGTGACCAAATACTGGCAAATGAAGATGGCCCATGCTAGTATATCCCTTACAGGAATAGTGACTGCTGTAGTACACATAACAGTAGGTGCAACAAACTGTCATGATAAGGGCATGCACACATATGCACCCACAATTTGTATGCATCTCAATCAGCATCTGCACATCTACCACATTTGTTTGACACTGCATTTGATTGCTCAGGTCATATGTCACATGTCAGGTTCATGTAATGTAAACATATGCAGTAATGTGGCCCCATGGCATACCAAGGAAGAGGTTGCCATATCAATAAGGGTGTGTACACTCCCCATAACCATGGTAAGGTTTGAAGGTTGTCAGTGTAATTGTATTTTATTGGCCATACATACACCGCTGATGATGAGATCTGTAAATCAGACATCAGGCATTCACAAATGACATCTGTCCACAATCATTCCAGGTATGTGTCAAACAAACACATAGGGGCTGTGAGCAGCAGAATAAACATAACTGACACACATACACACATTCAGCAATGGGGTGTACACCTGTGAGGTGTGGTGCACAGTACATGCCAGGGTGCTGAACAGGTGCACAACAATACTGTGTACATGGGTGCAGTGTGTTCCAGGTTAAGGGGCATCACCTACTAACAGAACCCATGCATCACAGAGATGTATAATGTTGCTATCAGGGATTGACTATAGCCGCACTGCATGCTGTTGAGTGCCATATTTCGTGCATGCTGACAGATAGGTAATGAGTGTAATATCTTTATGCAACCTCAACTGTAATTGTATGTGTGTGTGTGTGTGTGTGTGTGGGGGGGGTTAATTTGTCTGTAAGTGCTATCTGGTGGAGTGGAGGGGGGTTGATGTATGTAGGATGCGTGAGTGTGTGCATGTGTGTGTGTGTGTGTGTGTGTGTGTGTGTGTGTGTGTGTGTGTGTGTGTGTGTGTGTGTGTGTGTGTGCATGTGTCCATGTATGCACACGTGTGAGTGTGGGGTTGTTCATACCTCTCAACTTCCCTTTGAAATTGTGCAGTACACGGACATGGACAGAGACATGAGACAACAGGAATATTTTTCTGACATGTAATCTCAGGACAGCTGATAGTATAATAAAGTCTGCATCATGACACATGCATTGGGAGGGAAAACTAGACACCAGGGATATTGTTTTAATTGCAATCAGCAGAAAGGTGAAAGAATACACAGTACACAGCACTAAAGATGTATTGGGGAATTACTAGATAACACCAGAGAGTGTTTCCAAATATTACTGTAGTCCACATAAAAAGTTAATAGAGCAACAGATCTTGCACCTACTGAACAATAGTTATGTATGACAGTCCAGTGTGTGACATTATTGTTGACTGTAGCAGCCCATAACATATGGGGACCATGCTCAAGACATCTGGACAAAACCAGGATGAACACTGGATGACACTAGGGAGTCTTTGAAAAAACAACTCCAATCAAGTTAAAGAGATAATGGAGTAACAGGTCATGTTTTGTGATCAATTTTCTAAGCAATTAGAAGAATGATACGTTAATGATTGGTATTACTAACTGTATTTATTCAAGACTGATGAAGGATGGGGAATTAAGAGAAACAAATAGGGACATTCTGTAAACTCAAGGACAGGTAAGTAGTATGGTGGGATGTCAGGTGTGTGTGTGTGTGTGTGTGTGTGTGTGTGTGTGTGTGTGTGTGTGTGTGTGTGTGTGTGTGTGTGTGTGTGTGTGTGTGTGTGTGTGTGTGTGTGTGTGTGTGTGTGTGTGTTTTTTTGTGTGTGTGTGTGTGTGTGTGTGTGTGTGTGTGTGTGTGTGTGTGTGTGTGTGTATACTGTTAAGC
Organism: Protopterus annectens; assembly: GCF_019279795.1. NCBI lineage: Eukaryota > Metazoa > Chordata > Ceratodontiformes > Protopteridae > Protopterus > Protopterus annectens. The sequence goes on along the minus strand of NC_056742.1, from coordinate 65,168,864 downwards.
AATGATGTACAGGTCTTAAAGTGCAGATCTTGTTTTCCCTTCACAGGTGGTGAGGTGGGTCAGTGTCCCTCCTGCAGACAATCTGATGTTGGTGTCCATACAGACACTGAAAATGATGATAGGTGTGTTGAGACACAAGTGGGGTTATCAGGGGCTGAAGCTGTAACATCATTTGACATCCCACTGTTATCCACCCTATCCCCGCACACATTGATAATGCCTATACATACCCCATCACCAGTGACCATAGCTGAGGGACAGTTGGTGGTTGGTGGCATGAGACAGGACAGTGTGGTATCTATGGCACATGTGACTGGACACAGCAGCCATAGTCGGACGTCCAGCGGGGGTACCACCTAAGCAGATGTACAGGGGAGCTCGTTGGAGGGCTGCTGGTCATCGTGCCCCTAGCAGAAGTGCCACATCTGGTACCATCAGACGCATGTTTCTGGCCATCATGGAGGCTCAGGCATGTATGGATTGGTACACCAGACAGGCTCTGAGGCTGCAGAGGGTTACTCATTCAGCTGTAACTGAAAAAACATCCATGATCTTGCAGATGCCCTCTGTTATTTTTCAGAGGTCATGGATAGATGGTTTGGTGAGATGGTGGGAATCCTCGACCATGGAATGTCGGTGCTTTAGCATATGCTGTGAGTGGTGCGATAGCCACTTGGACGTAGGCCAGCAACACCAATAGCTGGTGGTCAAAATGGACATGCCAGAACACAGAGCTGCTGCTGTAGTGGCAGTACCAGCCCCAGTACTGCAGGGTGGGGTGCTGTCCACACCACACCACAGCAAGCCACATGCACGTGGCCTTGGCCACTCCCAAGAGGGACTCGGATCCAGTGAACATATGTCATCATCAAGGGAGAATGCCATATCATGGCTTGTACCTGGTGGTGCCCATGGAACCCCTGGCAGGCACAGTTCTCGAGTCAATGGCCGGAGACAGTGAACTGCACACCCTGCCAGGTACGGTCTGCAGCTGTACAACAAACGCCTGTATAGGGCAGCCACATGGCAGAACTGTGTGCATGCATACTCACACAAAATACAAACACAGCTAGGGCAACCCAATGCCTACCCACCACATCATCATGGCCAAATTGATGATTAAACCCCCTCACTCACACACGTGGTGTCAGACGTATGGCTCAGAATATGTGTCTGGCAAATCAGCAACGTACTCTCTGTATATGATGATACCTGTGCCACATCCCTGTCATCCATAACATTGATGCAGGGACAGGCTAATATGGTTCTGATGCACAGGGTGACTGCACTATGATGTACCAATGTAATGCTGTGTAACATGTTGTCAGCAGTAGAGTTTAATTCTTACATGTCAGGAAGTGTAGCTGTCAAGCCATGATGCATTATAGCTGTTATTAACACTGAGTGATTGTGACCTCCATAAAGTATTCTGTTTGTGTTGTAGGTGTCCATGTGTCAGCAGGAGGATGGTCTGCTGTTGTAACCTACAAGGGGTATGGCACTGTGGTGACACCTTGGCTGTGCCATATCCTGAGTACAGGTGAACACTTGTCATAGGTATGTATAACAGTTACTGCATCTGCAGTGCATGGTGGCTGATGTCAGCATCCCTTCTACAGTGGACAATGGTAAGTGTAGTGGTTGGTACACATCACCTGTTCATGTATAACACACACAGAGGATTTGGTGTTGATGCAATACACAGAGAATATTGTACACATGGATGTATGTACCTCTGCAAGGAACGCATTATAACCTATGTAATTCCACAAAGACAGAATAAGCACAACAACACATTGGGAAATAAGCAGTCTGCTAGTTTAATGTCATTGATGATGGTACTGGCAGGGTATATGTCCCCTTCCCCAATGTAGTGCAATCCTTAACTTAATAAACATAGGAGTGCTGGTGTGGGTGGCACAGCCCTACTCTTTTGAGGGTGAGAGGTGCTGTAGAACCGCAGATAGTGTGATAGACTACTTAACCTGTTAACATGAAATGTACAGTATTACAGCCAGCTAAGTGGGGGATACACTCAACAGTAACTGAAATTATGGTGGCTGTGTCCACTGGAGCCACACCCAGCTATATATACCAACCCCAGTATCGCTGTACACCTAAACAGTGGGAAAGAGGGCATTTACACTTCTACCACTAGTTGTGATGGAATGTATTTCCACAGGATGATACCTGTGAAATGTTAGCATATGCCAGGCAATTCTAAGACAGATGACCTCCTGAGATATGTATATTTTGCAAACAGAAGTAGATTCCTTCACATACACACACACTCATACTTGGCAACACTGGGACTAGAACCACTACCTAGGTATGTAGTGCTACTGAAGTGTGTGGTCTTAATTGCACACACCACACAGCTTTTAGGATGAGGTGTGTTCCAGGTTACATGTTACGTGAAGAACATCCCCGGGCCTGTACAGTATGGTAATGGGGGATGTACTGGCTGTTTATGGACAATACATAGTGTGACATACTGTCATATACACATTGACAAACACATAACAGTCAGACACACATCTGAGAGACCTGAGTTTATCAGTGCTAACTATCTTGTCAGTGTGTCCATTTTGTTACAGTTAAGTTGCACACAGCACATGCATAACTGGGATGGATAGTGTTATCAGTTATATGTATGGTTGATGGTGACAGTGGTCCCCATACAGTGAAACATGGGACATGTACCAGGGGTACCATGGTGTAAAGACAGTATACCCAGCACCCACACCCAACAGTGGATATTGTATGCACTGAAACCCATGATAGCAGTCTGACATACCAACCATCACACATTGACCAGGACTGCAATACAACCCCTTGTCTGTCCCAAGAGTGCTACTACAGGGATATGCATCTAATGAACATGCCACAGGGATAGTAGGGTGATGCATTGTCATGGCTCACCTATGGTCAGCAATATCAGCAATATCACTCTCCCTAATACTGTTGGTCTCAGAATGCTGTACCCTAAAAATATACACACATGCATGCATACACACACTTGTCAGAAGTCAGTGGGTATCCCATGCCTATCAACCCATTTGTACAACAATGCTGTGCTGGTACTGCAAGCCCCAGGTAGCCCCTAGGGAGAAGAGTGTAACAAGGTACATGTAATGTCTGGTACTGCAGCAGCCACTTCTAACTATGACAATGGGGGGTGAGGTGGTTATGAAGGGCCTCAAAGTATACTCAACTACACATCTACAAACACACAGACACTGATATTCTCAGTAATGCACATGTACACATTTGTCAGTACTGGGGTCCATCATTGCAGGTGTTCATAGGTGTGTACCAGGCTATTGTCCATGGAGAGATGGGAAGTTTAGGGGATATGTGTACAGTGGTATCATGCCACCTGCCATGTGCCAGCAGACCATCTGTCAACAGATACCTCAGGGGTGATACTCAGGGTGAGAGTTACATGCAACAGCCAATCATCTGTTTGCCTCTTTAGAGGGGCAGTGAAGTGCTCACGTTGACATGTATGCAACATGTATTACATAACATGGTCAGTGTCTGTCTTAGAGACCTGTACCCAAGCATGTTCTGTTGACTGTGGCAGTGTAGTTGGGGTATCCATGGCATGTGGTGCATGCAGGGTGTGGATTCCTATCTGTGGCATTCATAGCACAGCTGGGCAGACATGTCAGTGTCAGTTAAGCATAGATTGCCTGTAAGTAGCCAAGAGGGATACCTGACAATTGCACATCTTTACAGAGGACAGACAGACATCAGCTAGCCACCTAACTATGCACTAGGATGAATGTGTTGACAGATAGAAGTCTGACCCCGATAGGTATGCCATTGCTACATGACACCAGCCTTCACTGACATGTGCTATATACACAGTAGTCTACAGTTATTTTCCACTTGTCAGATCAATATCCAGTAGGAAATAGTTAATGAGACACAGCTCACACATTAGGAACACAACAGTGAGGACTCAGAGCCCATCTTTGCATGCAGGGGTATTTGGTTCCAGTACTACATTCTGCAATCTACTCTTACATGGGAAAGCACTGTCAACATTAGTAACGTAATGATACACTACATGCCAGTGTGACTGCATATAACCTGGGATACTACCCATGTATGTAACACAATCAAATGGAAAAGAGTGTTGTACAAGCCATATATACTCAGGTGTGTCAGACAGTAGACTCACTTCCCTTGCTACTGTAATGAAAGCACATAGACGCATGTTATGTACATGGCATTAAATACACTTATTAAAGATGTCATTACCCTGGTATTTTATCAAACTAGGATGTGAACACTAGTTACCAGGGCTGAGCCATGCTTAACAGGTTTAACCATTGCTGCAATATAAATGCTAAGCACATTTGCACACTGGTAAGCCAAGCCTAGACAGTGTAAGTGCCTGAACATGTGACCACATGTAAGCAGCGCTTACCATCATGCAAACCCATGCAAACCCACTTAAAGCTGCTCAAAACTGTCTTAACCACTCTGTATACAACAACTTTTGTTCTGCCCAGCAAAAAAATAAACAGCTCCTGCAGGTCTTGAACCCAGGACCCTGTACACTATAGTCACAGCAGTAAACAATTAAGCCATCACAGCTGTTTTTTTTTCTAATATATCTGTCAGTACACATACTGAATAGTATTGAACAACTGCTATGACTTCTATAATGGCGTAGTACTTGTTAGTGATATTATTGTTGAATCACATATCTTCTTATATCTACATATACACATATCAGATAAATATGGAGTGATACATCTGGGAAGGTATTTATAACAGTCATGTTTACACATAACAAGGATAAATATATATTTTATATATATATATATATATATATATATATATATATATATATATATATATATATACACACACACATATGGTAATATATGTGTACATGTGCATACACATATATATTCATATATATGTATTTATATACATCTGTATATTGCGTTGTATATATGGTCATATATAGAGCTATCTGTATATATATATATATATATATATATATATATATATATATATATATATATATATATATATGCCTTCCACAAAAGAGACTGGTAAAATCGAACCACCAGTGGTCTGGAGCCACTCTCAAAAACCACTTACCGACAAAGAACTGAGGGTACTACAGAAAGATCTCACCTTCATCCCCACTAAGCGGGCCAACTTTTCCCAGACCATCATAGACCTCAGGCTATGGACAAGGAAACTACAACTCAAACTTTTCTTTTTTCAGAAAGGAAAAAAATACAACAGACTACATACCCATGCCCTAAGGGAAGTCAACTGGAAAAAACTAAGCAATTTTTGCCCACCACAGAACCAAGTTATCAGCGCTTTCCAGAACAAATGAGAAAAGGACCTAAAGAAACTCATTAAAAAACCCTCCAAAAAGTGGATCTATAATGTCTCCAAAGAGGAAATGGAAGCGCTAAAGCAACTAAGCCAGGACAGTAGCAGGAGAGTAATGAAAGCGGACAAGGGAGGAGGCATCCTAGTCACGGACACCTGTACCTACAACCAAAAGATCACGATGATGCTGAACAGCCCCACATTTTATGAAAAGAGAGACACTGACCACATCACAACAGCCTACCTCGAGGTCAAGAACACACTGAAGGAACTTTGGGCAGAGGGGCTCCTCAGCAACAACCTACTTGATTTCCTAACTGTCACACACCCAAAATTACCTCAGTTCTTTGGGATACCGAAACCCCACAAAAACCTTGACGACCCACCATACAGACCAATGATTGCCAGTGGAGGAGCAATTACAGAACCTCTAGCAATATACATGGATTTCATACTCAAGCCACTGGCAGAAAAGAATCCCTCATATATTCAGGACTCTATGGACCTTCTCAACATAATCAAGGACATTCGCCTCACAGAAGAAGCCATTTTAGTCACCATCGATGTGGAGGCCCTTTACACAGTGCTTCCACATGATTACTGCATCAGGGCGATGGTAGAGGCCTACAACAAAGACAATGCAACAGTTATTGGAGAAACAGACAAATTTGGAAAAATCCTCTCAACAACAACTACTTCCACTTCAATGGTCAAACCTACCGACAAACCACAGGAATTACAATGGGAGCAGCCATGGCCCCAAGCCTAGATAACATGGCTTTAAGAAAATGGGAAGAAGACCACGTATACAACTCGGAGTTCTACAAGGACATGGGGTGCTACTTCCATTTCACTGACAACATATTTTTAGTTTGGAATGGGACCCCTCAGAAACTACAGGACTTCCTAGACCACATCAACAGCAGCACCAGCTTCCTCAGGTTCACCACCAAAACCAGCCCAATACAAGTAGAATTCCTGGACCTGCTTCTTTCCAAGAACACCAGCAGCAATGACTTCAACCACAACTTGTACAGGAAACCTAGAAGAGTAAACTTTTTACTCCACAGCAGTAGCATGCACCCGTACAAGCTCAAAAGAAACGTGATAAAATCACAGGGACTCAGAATCTCCAGAATCACCAAAGACCTACGACTTTCTCCACAACATTAAAGACCTGGAAAATTATTTCCTGGCCAGAGGCTACATGGACAGGACTCTGCACCAGATTCTGGACCCCATCATGAACAACAGATAGGAAAAACCATTCATACTTCAACAGAGCCTAGGGACTAAAAACAGGTATGAAAACAAATATATGCTCAGCTTTATTTTACATTTCTCCACGGACTATAAGGACATACAAAAGATCATCTGTGAAAACTGGACCATCATCATTTCAAACAGATCTTTTGGACACATCTTCCCTGAAGCACCAGGGTTCACAATGAAAAGAGGACCCAACCTTAAAGACTACCTCGAGAGACCCCCACCAAGACAACTCGACAGATACGGCACCTATCCGTGTAGTGACTTATCCCCCTGTTCTACTGTAAATACATGGCAGGCACGGACCGCTTCTACTGCTCCAACAACAAAAAAACAATAACCACAAGAGCATTCAGAGGCTGCAACACAGAAGGTGTTGTCTACAGAGCAAACTGCTGCAAATGTCAAGCCTTCTACATGGGCAAGACCATCAATGCCCTCAAAACCAGGATTGCCAAACACCTATACGACATCAGGCACAAGATACTGACAAATAAACTAGAAACACACGCAACAAAAAAACCAGGACACGAAAGATTTAAGTTCCTGATACTCGAACAGCTGGAGAAGATCCCTTTCAATGGGGACTTCAATTCAAGATTAGAGAAAAAAGAACTTATCTGGCAGATACAACTTGAAGCAAGGCAACCACCGTGTCTCAACTAAATGGAGACCATCACCCCAGTCCTGAACTTCAGGGCACTTAACCATGCTAACTACAACTAACTCGCTCCTAGTAAGATATGCTATCTATTTCGCTCACTGTTTTCTCACTGGTATAAGGCAGAATGTATTCATTTTTTGAACAATAATTGTTTATAAGCAGAACTAAAATTGCAGTAAGTTAATGTATCAGCCCTCACAAAAGTTACGATTGTTAGCTCAACTTTTAATTATTTTTAATTTAAAAGGTAAAATTTCAATGTAAATCTACATTTAACTTTTTACTACCTAATGTACTCTCTCCCTGATGAAGGAGCGGCAGACAGGCTACCTTCCTATCTGCCCCGAAAGCACCGGACATCTCAGAATCTTTCTCAGAACCAAGCTTGCTTCCAATGTTTTACAGATGGTAATGGCAAGTCTAAATTTAGAACTATAGTCAGTAACCCCAGAATATTGCCCAAGATCTCTGTTTTACAGTTTAATTTTAATTTTAAATTTAAATTTAATTTTAAATTTAATTTTAATTTTTATTATTTTTTATTTTTTGGTTAAATTTAAGTTTTAGTGCAGTTTTTTCAAACATAGGTATAATCGTGGCAAAGCAAAAGGCTCCAATGCATTGCTAGAGGGTAGGAATGGCACATATGAACAAGTAGCTGGATAATAAAAAGGAACTAAATAAGAGGAATGAGATGCTTCCAACCAGGTCCGTCTTCACCTTGTAGGCCTACTAGGGCCACACCCCCAACTAGTCACTTCTCATTGGACATCTCTCAACCACGCCCCCTCCACAGTAGCATAAAAGCAGCACAGCAACAGCTCTCGGTCATTCTGACCAGCGCTTGGGGAGCGCACAAATAGTCCTTTTTAGGACTCACACACAGCAAAAGAACCGAAGATCTGTTCAAGAAGAAGGACCACGGAGATCGACACCACCGTGGAACACCGAAGGACACAACAGCAGCTCTTCCCAGAGCCCATTGTGCTCATACACAAAACAGCTCTTTTCAGAGCTCACGTGGATCTGCACCTTACACCAAACAGCTCTTCTCAGAGCTCACAGTACACCAAACAGCTCTTCTCAGAGCTCACAGAGATCTGTAAAAGCTCTGGTAAGAGCAACCGGAGACACATTGAAGAATAAAACAAAAAAGTTCCTGTTAGAGCTACCATCAACACCCGAACGGGCATTCAAAACACAAATCGACCCTTCTCAGAGCTCACAGAAATCTGTATCAACTTCAGTAAGACCAGCCGGAGGCACAGACACAGTTTCAGTGAACCAAACAAAACAGTTCTTTTTAGAACTACCGCATCTGCCCGAAAGGGCATTCAAAACACAAAACAGCTCTTCTCAGAGCTCATAGAAATCTGTAACAGCTCTATATAGAGCTCCAGCTGCCCACAGGGCTATAAATCCTCTTTTTAGAGCTAGCTCCATCACCGACTACACGTGGAAATCTGTTTACCGTTTAGGTTCAAAGTGAAAGGCTTTGTAAAATTGGTTATTCCTTCCCTCTGGGCAGGCATCACTCAGGATCAAAAACCCAAGATGTCCACACCTATTTTTCTGTTTTTATATATATCTATATATATATATATATATATATATATATATATATATATACATATCTATATATATACATATAGACACACACACACACACACATATATATATATATATATATATATATATATATATATATGTATCTGTATATGTGTAGATATATATACATATATATATATATATGTATATATGTGTGTGTGTGTGTGTGTGTGTGTGTGTGTGTGTGTGTATATATATATATATATATATATATATATATATATATATCCATATATGTATGTATGTATATGTGTATATATCTATATGTGTATATATCTATATATATATATATATATATATATATATATATATATATATATATATATATATATATATATATATATATATATATATATATATATATATATATATGCACATATATGTTTAACATATGTCCAGAACATGTAGTGGAGTCATACCTCAGCACCAATAGTTGCAACCTCTTAGTGCAAGGGGACATTATGTATGTATTGCAGGTATATATGCTCACTGTTTCACTGTTGCTACTGCAACAGGGGTTGTCTTAACAGAAATGTTGTGTGGGAAGTCACATCCGATATTGACATATACGCCATCAGTTACTGACAGACATCCTAAGATCATCATAGTACAGTACAACATATATCACAGTAATAGTCTTGTGGAATACAACAGAGATATGACCAATAAATGTGGACTGTCTGACACACTCTGGTCAGTCCAGAGGTATACACATAACCCCTTAGTGCAAGACATGTGGACCAAGCCTGACAAAGTGGATGTTAACAGCCATTTAAATGGGTATATCACGTAAATACTGGAATACATATGCTCACAGTTTATCCATTCACACACTCCTGTCTGTCCTGACACATAATAGCTGGAGGAGCAGAGATCACAAGCCCACATACTATCCACTAGTTAGTGACATACATCTGTACAACATCACCACTTCTTTGTCAGAAATACACAACAGTTATGGTGGCCCAGCAGCAGTACATCTGACAGATATCTGGACATAACATCACACTGGGTAAGTACATTGAGCTGCTAGGCATGTCACAAAGCACTGTGCAAACTACAGGCAGATTGCCACAACACTGGTCTACATTTCTTATGGGGGAATACACATGCACCTGCAAATATAGCTGGCCCTAAAGGAATGTAACAGCACGGAGTAACAGACACCTGTGTGAAAGCGCATACACACAACCAATCTGAACACAGCCACAGCCACATATGGCAAGCATGCTTAATACTACAGTATATGAACTGTCTCATCAACACCATCCTCATATGTGCCACTCACACACTAACCCTACATATACTGGGCCAATATACAGTGTATTCCGATGCCTGACTGTGGTATGGGACATGTATGAGTTTGGCCCTACAAACATGTACTCTGATAGGGTACCATACACTGGGGCAGCATGCAACATCAGATAGAACATGACCAAGAACAATGACATCGACCATAGTCTGAACACAGGCCAAGGTACATATTCACAATACACACTCTGTCAACAATCACCATAAGTACAGCTACCTCACTACTGCACACGCTACAACAGAATGTCCAGGTTTCATCCTCAAATATACCCCCTACTATGCATAATATGTCCACCAGTCTGATATCTCACTGGCTTCTTAGGTATGATGTCAATAAATAATGGTGTACTGAACATGTGCAGCTCTTACTGAATGACATATGTACAAAGGTTGACGGAGTTGTGGCTGGAGGTGCAAACACAGGGCCAATATTGACATGTTGCTGTGATAACCTCATACATTTACTGGTGTAACAGGGTTTGTTGTGACATATGTCTTCTGAGGGATATGAAGTCAGTAACTCTCATGGCTGTCACCATGTGCTGACTGCAATCCTCAGACTATACTAATGCATTTCTAAAGATAGGTCATCTGTGAGTAACACAACACACATAAGACTTCAAATACTGGCCAGTCTGCAAATAGCCCTACAGGTGGAAGATTCCTCAACCACATAGCACTGTCATGACAGCCATTAAATCATGTAGACCAGCCATATCCACACAATCCCTGTTAAACCAAAATTACTTCAAATGTAGAAGAGCAGGACTTACATTTTGTACTAATATCTGGAAGATTCCTCTCCTGTTGGTTGGCCTGTCTCCACAGTGTATGTTGTAAGAGGTATATCCCACTACCTTCTGGGATGCTGTTTGCCAAACATCAACATGAAGTCCTGCTCACAGTGAACGAAAATGGCTGAAACCCACATGATGTTCCTAGTTATAGGAGTGTGTTTCCATGCAATTGTCTATGGGAATGTCACCACAGCTGTTCCACATGCAATGAGCTAGTGGGGGACTGCAATTCATTCACAGGCCATCAGTTGATCATGAGCATCACTTACAAAACACAAGCTGCTGCCTAAGCAAAGTAGGTGTACTTCTACACATCCACCAGACAGGGAGTGAGAGGGACAGACAGAGACAAAGTAAGAAAGGAAGGGGGTAGGAGAGTAAAAGCTAAGCATGTTTGTGTCACAAACTTACCAGTACAGGGTTTCAAACCCCTGCCTGACTATGTATTGTTATTACATTTTTATGCAGTTATTGGATGTGCCACAGAGTTTACATGTTGGAGAGCTTTCCAAAGGTTTATTTGAAGGTGGGTGACATCAGCAGCAGTGATAAAGGAGGGATAATGTAGGTGTAGTACATGTGCCTGTCCACAAATGCTCAAGGATGACACAGCCACACTCTCTCAGGGACTCACACACATTATCACAGTTGGCAGGGTCAGGATTAGAATTCCTAACTAACTAGTTTGCTACACTAGGGTATTACTCAGGTATCACATGCACCACACAGGGTATCAGTCTGATATATGGGCAAAGGTTTTGTCAAGGTGACTGACATCAGAAGACATGCTTCAGTAGGGCAATGGGAGGTGTAGTGAGTGTGAATGGTTTCCAAATCATTAATCTCCACACACACACACAAGTGCAGATTTGCCGGTACTGACATGCATAGGCTCATTGCTTCACAGGTGTGTAGTGTTGAGTGTGCCAGAAGGCTGTACAAGGCTAGGCAAAGGGTATACCTTGGCATCAAGCTACATGACAATGGTCTGTAGTGTGGCTCAGGGGTGTAGCCTCTGGAATGGCCCACACACGGGGGTATTGTATTCACCATCCACTCATCTGGGTTTCTATTGTGGGTGGCCAGTGCTGTGCAATGCTTGCCATGTATGTGTTCTATACATAACATGGGTGGTGTCTAGGATGTGCACATGTCCCACATGTATGTTCTGTGACATGTGGAAGTGTACCTGGAGTGTCTGGGGCATGTTGTGTGGACAGATTGTTATCATCTGATGTGACATTCCTGACCTCATGTAGTGAGGACTGGCAATGGGACTCAAGTTGATCCTGCACCTACATTGACAGCATGATACAGGTATTCATAGGTGTTAGTGGCATCTGTTCATACAGGGTGTGTGTAAAAGGAATGGTATTTCCTTTTTGGGTTACATTTGCTGACTCTACTGTTGTTGCAGGCATCCAGTGGGGAGCATAGCAAAGGACCACTGTATGTAATTATTTGCCTATTGTAGGGATGGAACAGGGTGCCATGTCCTCTGTAGTCCATTGCATACACACCATGGTTACTATCTGTGGGCAATATGCAGGGAACTACCAACAAAGTGGTTGTTGCCTAGCCAAGTGTGTTTGTGTATGAGACATGGTTGGAGAGTGTTCTCTGGGTAATACAAGGGTTGCCTATATTGTTCCCCAATCCATAAAGTCACATGTAGGGGTATGGATTGACTACACCAGCCTCTCTGCTGTTTAACATCTGTTGTCCTTGTAAGGTGGACATTGTGACATATAATAGGTCCTCCATATAAGAGATTTGCTAATCCCACCCGACAATGAGTCCTGCTATTACACAATCACAGCTACTGATGACAAATACACACAGAGTCTCACACTTGCCATGTCTGTTATTAGTACTCCTACCTAACTAGTATACGCAGTTATAGCACATGCCACAGAGCTTACGGGGCTACTTCTTCACCAAACGTGTATTTCAAGGTGAATGACATCAACAGGCTTGCCAAAGTTGGGCAATGGAAAGTAGTGTGACTGTGAATGGCCTTAAAAGCATCAATCCCTACACAGACAAACAAACACACACACAAAGAGTTTCACAGTTGCCATGTCTGGGATTAGAACTCCTACCTAACTAGGACATCACACCACAGCATTACACAGTTATAGCACACACCACGGCGCTTACAGGGCTACTTCTTCCCCAAAGGTGTACTTCAAGGTGAATGACATCAGCAGGCTTACCAAAGTAGGGCAATGGAAAGTGTGTATCTGTGAATAGCCTCAAAACCATTGATCTCTACACAGACAAACAAACACACCCACACAGAGTCTCGCAGTTGCCATGTCTGGGATTAGAACTCCTACCTAACTAGAACATCACACTATAGCATTACGGAGTTATAGCACATGCCACGGAGCTTATAGGGCTACTTTTTCCCCAAAGGTGCATTTCAAGGTGAATGACATCAGCAGGCTTGCCAAAGTTGGGCAATGGAAAGTGTAGTGACTGTGAATGGCCACAAAAGCATTGATCCCTACACACACACACACACACACACACACACACACACACACACACACACACACACACACACACACACACACACAGTTGCCATGTCTGGGATTCGAACTCCTACCTCACTAGTACATCACTCTACAGCATTACACAGTTATGGCACATGCCATGGAGCTTACAGGGCTACTTCTTTCCCAAACGTGTATTTCAATGTGAATGACATTAGCAGGCTTTCCAAAGTTTGGCAATGGAAAGTGTAGTGACTGTGAATGGCCACAAAAGCATTGATCCCCCACACACACAACCACACACACACACACACACACACACACACACACACACACACACACACACACACACACACACACACACACACACACACAACCAAACACACACAGTCTCTCAGTTGCCATGTCTGGGATTAGAACTCCTACCTAACTAGTATATCACGCTATAGCTTTACACAGTTATAGCATGTGCCACGGAGATTATAGGGCTACTCCTTCCCCAAAGATGTATTTCAAGCTGAATGACATCAGCAGGCTTGTCAAATTGAGCAATGTAACATGTAGTGACTGTGAATGGCCACAAGAGCATTGATCCCTACACAGACAAACACACACACACACACACACACACACACACACACACACACACACACACAAACACACATAGTTGCCATGTCTGGGATTCAAACTCCTACCTCACTAGTACATCACTCTACAGCATTACACAGTTATAGCACATGCCATGGAGCTTACAGGGCTACTTCTTCCCCAAAGGTGTATTTCAATGTGAATGACATTAGCAGGCTTTCCAAAGTTGAGCAATGGAAAGTGTAGTGACTGTGAATGGCCACAAAAGCATTGATCCCTACACACACACACACAACCACACACACACGCAATCTCACAATTGCCATGTCTGAGATTAGAATCCCTACCTAACTAGTACATCACACTTTAGCATTATGGGGTTATAGCATGTGCCATGGAGCTTATTTGGCTACTTTCCCCCAAAGGTGTATTTCAAGGTGAATGACATCAGCAGGCTTGCCAAAGTTGGGCAATGGCAAGTGTAGTGATGGTGAATGGCCACAAAAGTATTGATCCCTACACACACACACACACACACACACACACACACACACACACACACACACACACACACACACACACACACACACACACACACACACACACACACACACACACACACACACACACACACACACACACACACAAACACACAGTCTCACAACTGCCATATCTGAAATTAGAAGTTCTACCTAACTAGTACATCACACTATAGCATTATGCAGTTTTAGCACCTAACTAGTACATCACATTATAGCATTACGCAGTTATAACACATGTCACAGAGCTTATAGGGCTACTCCTTTCACAAATGTGTATTTCAAGGTGAATGACATCAGCAGGCTTGCCAAAGTTGGGCAATGGAAAGTGTAGTGACTGTGAATAGCCACAAAAGCATCGATCCCTACACAGACAGACAAACACACACAGAGTCGCACAGTTGCCATGTCTGGGATTATAAGTCCTATCTAATGAGATCATCACACTATAGCATTACACAGTTATTGCATGCACCACAGAGCTTATTGGGATACTCTTTCCCCAAAGGTATATTTCAAGGTGAATGACACCAGCAGGCTTTCCAAAGTTTTTGCAATGGAAAGTTTAGTGACTGTGAATGGCCATAAAAGCATTGATCCATACACACACACACACACACACACACACACACACACACACACACACACACACACACACACACAGTGTCACAGTTATCATGTCTGGGATTAGAACTCCTACCTCACTAGTACATCACACTACAGAATTACGCAGTTATAGCATGCACCACGGCGCTTATAAGGCTACTTCTTCCCCAAAGGTGTATTTCAAGGTGAATGACATCAGCAGGCTTGCCAAAGTAGGGCAATGGGGAGTGCAGTTTGTGTGAATGGGCCATAAACCATTAATCTGGAAGCACACACACAACACTCAGTCACACACAGGTTTACATTTAACAGGAACATGTATACAACTGCTAGATGATTAATGACTTGTAGTCATGTTACACAGTTATCACAAGCACCACAGACGCTATAGTGCTGAGGGATACCAGAAGCAAATGTCTAGAGTGATTGATATTTACACATCATGTGGTTTTTGCCAATTGGATATGTGCTGGGTGGGACAGGTCTCATGATGGGAAGTTCTTTGCCATTGTCTGTCACTGTCTTCCACATATCTATGTATGTGTAAGCTTGGCCAATTATAGTGTGTTGTCCTTGGATATATGTGTGTCTTCCTATCCAATGTATGTGCAAAGCATGACTGGTGTGCAATGTGGAGTGTGTGCACAAAATATGTGACTGTCAGATATGTATAGTCCACTTTTGTTGCCAGACATGGGCTTCATGTGGGAGCATGCCCAGTATGACCTTTCAGTATTTTGTTGTCAGACATGGGCTTTGTTTCTCTAAGTGTGGGAGCATGCTCAGTATGACCTTCTGTATTGAATGTGTGAATCCATTTCAGGTAGGTTGTACTCAAGTGCAGGCTTTTGTGTTCTACACCTACAGCTAGCAACCTGTTTCTCCAGGATATCTGTATATCAGTTGACAATATGGGATCACAGTTGGCAAATGATAGTGGGTTACTGTAAGCAATTGTGTCTGTGCTGCTTCTGCTGCATGGTTTTGGTGTTAGCATAGATATTCAGACATATATAATATTTTACACTGTGATGTTTTATGTCATCAGCTACTGACAGGTATACATATTTGCTTGCAGTAATTTCCTGGGGAACACAGGATGAATGAAGCTGTGTCCAGTATTGTGGTCTGCAGCCTACATATTCTTGCACAATTATGCCATTCTGGAGGGGAAGCTACAGACACTTGCTGATGGGTCTGTGTAAATGGTTCAGCATCTTGGTACTGTGGTGGCTGAGGATCCCATGCTTGTACATCCATCGACGTGACGGTATGGTCATATCTTGCTGTGGCCATACCTCACAGCTGTACAGATTCACACAGGTTACCCAGAGGCAGGGCTCATATATCTGGTCATTACCCCTTCACATTGTGGTTTACAGGCAGGTCTGTAACCACCCATTCCTGTGTTTGCAGGCAGGTATAGTATGTGCTCACAGCTGAGTTTCAGACTTCACACACTCCATGATGTCCATGCTTCTACCCCCCTATGTTATTCTATCCTCTTCTGAACATTATGCAAATTATATCTGATAAGTATCCCTATAGTTATCACTTCATCCCAGCAGTATTTAGGGGTTGGTCCACAGTTCATGCAGTACGACATGCTGGACAAGCTACTAGGATTTGTCAACATGGCCATGCATTTGGGTTCTGTGGACTATGTTATGTTGTTATTTGGGAGTCCATGAAATAACATACATTGGCAGTATGGGTGAGACACAGGCCTTTGACAGAGGACTGTAGGGAATTTGGTGGTGATGCCACTCCTACAGTCCCAGGCTGCAAGCCACTACATTCCCCTGGGATGACAGGGTCGGTGTGCAAGGTATTAATGTCAATAGTTTCTGTCCTTATTGATCCATTGGTGTGGATGCTGGCAGGGTGCTGCTTACAGCTAGGGACACACCTGCATGGGACACCTCTTCAGCATGCTGAATTCTGTGGCTATTCCCATACAGATGTGGGGGTGATATTGTATTCATTCCCAACAGCAGGGATAAGACCTGTGAGGTACCTGTGGCTGATGGTGGGGTGAGCTGGGTGCATGTGTGCTATGGAAGCTACTTGCAGCTGGCTCACAGATATACTTGGTACATTCCACTTATGCTGGTTTGTGCAGGGACATCAGCAGTTTCTCAGTACTTCATATCTGTGCCTTTTGAGGTCTGCCAGTGTTTGGCCAGATGGCATCAGTATTCCATACTACACAGCCACTTAATGTGCTTCTAACCTGTAATGTACAATTACAAAGGTGTGTCCATTTGACAGTGACATTTTATACACTCTCTATCTATGGTACTTCCACCTGTGTACTGTTTGAATGTCTGGGCCAACATTCATGCCATGTCCATCTTTCAGATGGTGACAGATATTACATCTGAACAATTAGTATGGATTACTGCTGGAATGTGTCTTGCTTGGATGCATTGTGTTTGGCACTGCAGCTGTGAGAACTTGGCCCTGTCATCAACAGTACTGGCCAATGGCCATCAGGACACAACCCACCATGCCTACATGCTGACCACTTCCACACAATATACAACACACACCAACCTAACAAACACAGCCCTGCATATTGTACACGTGCTAAAATCTATCCTGCTACATTGGTCAGCTCAGGTAATCTGTGCTCTACTATTATACTTACACATACATGTTGCTACATTTCTACATATAATATAATCAGATCCTGCAGATAGACTAGTGGTGGACCGTAGCTGGGATAGCTACTAAAGTTCAAAAAAAATGACACGGATATATGAAACTTGAATTATGTCACTGATAAAACAGAACGAAAAAAGATGAAAAAACACTCCTTTTAAATCCACAGAAACCTCACTGCTTCGCCGAATTGGCAAGATTTTGAACTAAAGTGTAACAAAAAGACTGTTACACACTGATGTTTAGCAGTTCAAAAGTAAAGTAGGACTAAATCTGTTTATATCCCAGGCATATACATTCCTATAACACTTCCAAATGATGCAAAGTAACTTGAACACAACTCACAACAGTCTGTGTGGGGAGACCACAACAAGCATGAAAAGTACCTTAGAATGTTTGTAAAAGCTGATGAAATGTTGTAGAGCAAATGCCTGGTTGCTCAGGAAGTCCTGACTATCCGTTTAGCTTGTGGTAGAGAAAACCCAATCCAATACTTTGTAGTTAGAAAAACACAAGAAGCTTCCCTTTGCAAACTCAATAGTTCCAGACTTGCAGGAAGCAAATGAAGCACTAGCACAATTGCTATGTAAACAAACTCAGAAGTTCCAAACTCATACACTGTTATACACTGATGTTTAGAAGTTCAAAAGTAAAGTAGGACTAAATCTGTTTATATCCCAGGCATATACATTCCTGTAACTCTTCCAAATGATGCAAAGTAACTTGAACACAACTCACAACAGTCTGTGTGGGGAGACCACAACAACCATAAAAAGTACCTTAGAATGTTTGTAAAAGCTGATGAAATGTTGTAGAGCAAATGCCTGGTTGCTCAGGAAGTCCTGACTATCCGTTTAGCTTGTGGTAGAGAAAACCCAATCCAATACTTTGTAGTTAGAAAAACACAAGAAGCTTCCCTTGGCAAACTCAATAGTTCCAGACTTGCAGGAAGCAAATGAAGCACTAGCACAATTGCTATGTAAACAAACTCAGAAGTTCCAAACTCATAGGAAGCAAAAAAGGCGCTGTAGACTGAAAATAAATCCTTTATTACAACGATAGCATTCCTTAAGCACTAGTTGAGCGCTTTCATCTGCACCATCGCAGACTTCATCAGAACTAGTGCAAAACATTTAATTAACTCATTTAAAAACAGTTTTTGGCGCCAAAACTTTGTTACTCAATTTAAAGAAACAGTACTCCATTTGTAACATAACTAATATTGGACCTATATAAAAAAACATATAAATCTAGGTGATTTATGTATATACATACCAAAAGTAAATACAAATGTATATATAATTATAAATATTGATTTTAAAGTCACTAAAAATAATTATTCATATGGTATTGTGATTGAAATACTAAAACATGAATTAAATTCACTATGTGTACTTACATTTCATCAAATATTGCAGCCATAAAAATATTATGTATCAAAAATTAAAATGGTTTTATACTTATAAAATCGTTAATACCTGGATTCCTGGTGGAATCAGTTAAAATCTGCCACTTGCTTTCTTTACAGGCCAGTCTTGTTTTCCAATCCCCTCCAAAAGGAATTTCCTTCACCTCATCTATTATCATAAAGGAGAATGTGTGTCCCTCACCATATTCCTTGATGTGTCTGTATAGGCATTTTACTATCCATTTTCCTAATTTTATAATAATGCTCATAAATACGTTTCTTTAACTCTCTTTCTGTTTTGCCTATATAATAGGCTGGACATTTTTTGCACAGAGCTAAATATACTATGTGCTTGGTGCTGCAATTTCCACCTATGCTCCTAATTTTACTGTGATTAATGTCATTCAAAACAATATCACTGTTGGTGTTTATATGTGTACATTGTTTGCATCTTCCGCACTTTCTGGTGAAAACCTTGTCTTTATTATTGTTTCTGCCTTTCCCTAACTTGGAATGTTCCAGTAATCTTTTATGTTGGGACCAGTTTTGTATACTATCTTAGGTTCCTCACCCAGTATATTTTTGTTGACATCTGATACTGTGATAATGTCCCAATATTTCTTTATAATGTCCTTAATCTTGGTGCTGTGAGGGTATAGGTCAGAACACACACTCTGCCCATATTTGCTTTCTGCAAGTTGGCGTTAATCTCTTTATCAAGACCTAGCAGTGGTTTGTATTTTATTCCCCATTGGGATTTGACAAATTCAATGGTGTCACTAATCATGTTGCTGGGATATCCTCTCCTTTCAAATAAATCTGCTAACAGAACCATTTCTCCTTCCATGAATTCTCTAGTTGATGACATTCTAGCACATCTAATGCACTGTCCCTTCATAATATTTTTGAAAATGTGTGGTGGATGTTCACTTCCAAAAAATAAATAATCATTAGAGAATGTGCTTTTTCTATGTATCTTGGATGTAAAACCTTCCTCATTGGAACCTATGAACACATCCAAATATGAAATACCTGAGTTATTTGTTTCATAGGTAAATTTCAAAAATTGGTAGTTTCGTTGATGTATTCAATAAATTGTGGTATTGTCTCGTTGGGTCCTTCCACAGAATGAATATATCGTCCAGAAATCTTACATAGAAGGTGATGTAGCTGGAGAATGCACAGTTGGTAATGAATTCATTCTCCCAATCAGACATAACCAAGTTTGCAAATATGGGGCACAAGATGCCCATAGCAACTCCCTTGCTTTGTCTGAAAAATTCACCCTCGAAAGTAAGATAATTGTGATCCAACACTAGGCCCATCATATCCATGATTAGATTTATTTTATCCCAGGTCAATGTAGAAAACTTTCTAAGACTCCTGGCAAATCTCTCTAGTCCCTCGTCCTTAGGAATACATGAAAATAAGTCACATACATCAATGGTGATGAATGTACATTGTTCTGTCCATTTGTCAGGACTGAGTTTACTCAAGAAATCCCATGAGTCTTTGATGATGAATGGTACATGTGTATAAATATGTTTCGTCCATCTATCGATCGTTACTCCTATGTTATATGTTTTGACTTTGAACCTGAGATGATGGGTCTGAAGGGTGGTTTGGTCAGAGACTTATGAATTTTCGGTATTCCTATTATGCAAGCCATCACTGGATGATCCACTTTTAGAAACCTATATACTTCTTCTGTGATGCGGTTATCAATAAAGTATTCTTCCAAAGCTATGTCAATTCTTCTAAAACCTTGGTTAATTTGATTGATTGAAACCTGTTGGTAATTCCCAGAATGGTATAAAATATGGTGTATCTCAGTGATATAATCTTTTGGGGATAAATAACTGCTCCTCCCCTTGTCGGGTTTCATTATTCTTACGTCTTTTTATACATATATTCATTCAGTACCGCTCTTTCTTCTTTGGAGATGTTATCTTTTGTTAATTCCTGTTTTTCCGATATTCTCTTGTGATTTCATGGTTGAGTAGATACAGTTCTTTACATATCATTTGTTCAAATACATTCACTTGTGAATTGTACTGAGGTATAAATGTACTTTTTCTTTTAATTCAGTGGGTATGTATGTGGCCTCATCATCCTTTCCTTTTCAAATAGTAGAGCCAGGTTAAGTCTGCGACTATATAATTTGATTTCTTTGATATGATCTACTAGATTGAATTTCTGTGTAGGGATGAATTTGGTTCCTTTGCATAAAAGGGAACATAATTCTTCATGAATAGGGACATCTGTGTAGTTGTACACGTTGAAGCCTTTATAGTGCGTGATACTAGGTTTTTCTTTTTCTAATTCTGATGTATCTACCTCCTGTATGTCTATTTTCACAGTTTCATCATGTCCATTATTTGAATTTTCATTGTTGATGTTGAAGGGAGATGGGACCACGTCAATCTCTCTAGAGGGAACTAAAATGGCAGGAGGAGAGACAGTAAAACCTCCAACTGTCGTTCTAAACTGACAAACTCTGGATTTTACTTGTATTTTCTGCTGCTCTGGTAATTTGTTTTCCATAATTTTGATGGTGTCTTCCTCCTGAAAATTTTCCTGTCTGTCCACCTGTCTTCTACCTCTTACATGTGTATATCCTTCATCTAATCTTTCTTTCCTATCTTGTGGCCAAACATATACCTTACAAGTTCTGTATAGCTCCATATCACGCTCTAATTTTTTGTTTTTCCTTCGGAAAATATTTTCCGCTGTGGTTTCTGCCATTTGGAATTGTTTGTGGTATAAATCATACCACTGTTCAAATGCAGGGTTACGCAAAATAAATTCATTAACATGCTCTACTTCATCAATGAGTACATTCAACTTATCCTCGTAACACTTCAATAACAAATTCATATAACAAATGCCAAAATCATCAAACAAACTGTTGAAAGCTGAAATTGTACTCTCATTGTATTCTAGGCCCATGGGTAGTTTGAAAAACCTAATCCCTTTGGGAACTACCTTCGAATTAATGCATTGCTTCAAATAAGCTTTATCAACTTTAATATTCTGTATTTGTATTAAAATGTTTCCCATTTTGTATATACTACCTTTGATGGATTCATTTTGATCATCATCCCCATATTTTTTGTTAATAACATTATCATGATGTTGAAACATTTCATTAGAGTGTGATGGATCAAAAGCATAATCATTTTTGAGAAACTTATTAAACGTGGAATAATTATTATCAACATGTTTTCCTTGTGTAACTCTCTTGTTTCTCACAGTATTTTAATTGTGTAACAAGTTAGAATTACTAGGTATAGTACATTGAGTTTTAGTATTTGGCATACATGCCATAGCAGAATAGGTTTTTTTGGGGGGTGCATGTTTCGCCTTGGCCTCTATAGTCCATTTCAGCTCTACTGTGAAAAAGCTGAAATCGAAAAAGTCCTTTTCAGGTATCGATAGGTCATCAACGCCTTGGGTTCATATCTATATTGCCCATTCTGTGTGATGACCCTGTTTGATTTAAACACCCCTGTCCATTGGGTATTTCAACATTGGTATCCACTGTCAATATCAAGTCATTCTCGCTGTTATCCTGAATCCTGGGTATGTCCTTGTGGGAAGATGTTCGTTCATGTTTACCGTTAATATGTGTAGATTTAACAATCGAAGTGACTAATTCCGTGAGCTTGCTAACATCTTGGTGTAATCTGGCTACTTCAGCCCTTAAAAGTAGAATTTCTTCACCATCCAATACAGCCGACGCCCCAACCACTGCTTCCGCCATCACTGTAAGGCAACTAATAAGGTTGTGCAAGAACAAACAACTGATAAAATATAATCAGATCCTGCAGATAGACTAGTGGTGGACCGTAGCTGGGATAGCTACTAAAGTTCAAAAAAATGACACGGATATATGAAACTTGAATTATGTCACTGATAAAACAGAACGAAAAAAAGATGAAAAAACACTCCTTTTAAATCCACAGAAACCTCACTGCTTCGCCGAATTGGCAAGATTTTGAACTAAAGTGTAACAAAAAGACTGTTACACACTGATGTTTAGCAGTTCAAAAGTAAAGTAGGACTAAATCTGTTTATATCCCAGGCATATACATTCCTATAACTCTTCCAAATGATGCAAAGTAACTTGAACACAACTCACAACAGTCTGTGTGGGGAGACCACAACAAGCATAAAAAGTACCTTAGAATGTTTGTAAAAGCTGATGAAATGTTGTAGAGCAAATGCCTGATTGCTCAGGAAGTCCTGACTATCCATTTAGCTTGTGGTAGAGAAAACCCAATCCAATACTTTGTAGTTAGAAAAACACAAGAAGCTTCCCTTTGCAAACTCAATAGTTCCAGACTTGCAGGAAGCAAATGAAGCACTAGCACAATTGCTATGTAAACAAACTCAGAAGTTCCAAACTCATACACTGTTATACACTGATGTTTAGAAGTTCAAAAGTAAAGTAGGACTAAATCTGTTTATATCCCAGGCATATAAATTCCTGTAACTCTTCCAAATGATGCAAAGTAACTTGAACACAACTCACAACAGTCTGTGTGGGGAGACCACAACAACCATAAAAAAGTACCTTAGAATGTTTGTAAAAGCTGATGAAATGTTGTAGAGGAAATGCCTGGTTGCTCAGGAAGTCCTGACTATGCGTTTAGGTTGTGGTAGAAACCCAATCCAATACTTTGTAGTTAGAAAAACACAAGAAGCTTCCCTTGGCAAACTCAATAGTTCCAGACTTGCAGGAAGCAAATGAAGCACTAGCACAATTGCTATGTAAACAAACTCAGAAGTTTCAAACTCATAGGAAGCAAAAAAGGCTGTAGACTGAAAATAAATCCTTTATTACAACGATAGCATTCCTTAAGCACTAGTTGAGCTTTCATCTGCACCATCGCAGACTTCATCAGAACTAGTGCAAAACATTTAATTAACTCATTTAAAAACAGTTTTTGGCGCCAAAACTTTGTTACTCAATTTAAAGAAACAGTACTCCATTTGTAACATAACTAATATTGGACCTATATAAAAAACATATAAATCTAGGTGATTTATGTATATACATACCAAAAGTAAATACAAATGTATATATAATTATAAATATTGATTTTAAAAGTCACTAAAAATTATTCATATGGTATTGTGATTGAAATACTAAAACATGAATTAAATTCACTATGTGTACTTACATTTCATCAAATATTGCAGCCATAAAAATATTATGTATCAAGAATTAAAAATGGTTTTATACTTATAAAATCGTTAATACCTGGATTCCTGGTGGAATCAGTTAAAATCTGCCACTTGCTTTCTTTACAGGCCAGTCTTGTTTTCCAATCCGCTGCAAAAGGAATTTCCTTCACCTCATCTATTATCATAAAGGAGAATGTGTCCCTCACCATATTCCTTGATGTGTCTGTATAGGCATTTTTACTATCCATTTTCCTAATTTTATAATAATGCTCATAAATACGTTTCTTTAACTCTCTTTCTGTTTTGCCTATATAATAGGCTGGACATTTTTTGCACAGAGCTAAATATACTATGTGCTTGGTGCTGCAATTTCCACCTATGCTCCTAATTTTACTGTGATTAATGTCATTCAAAACAATATCACTGTTGGTGTTTATATGTGTACATTGTTTGCATCTTCCGCACTTTCTGGTGAAAACCTTGTCTTTATTATTGTTTCTGCCTTTCCCTAACTTGGAATGTTCCAGTAATCTTTTTATGTTGGGACCAGTTTTGTATACTATCTTAGGTTCCTCACCCAGTATATTTTTGTTGACATCTGATTCTGTGATAATGACCCACTATTTCTTTATAATGTCCTTAATCTTGGTGCTGTGAGGGGTATAGGTCAGAACACACACTCTGCCCATATTTGCTTTCTGCAAGTTGGCGTTAATCTCTTTATCAAGACCTAGCAGTGGTTTGTATTTTATTCCCCATTGGGATTTGACAAATTCAATGGTGTCACTAATCATGTTGCTGGGATATCCTCTCCTTTCAAATAAATCTGCTAACAGAACCATTTCTCCTTCCATGAATTCTCTAGTTGATGACATTCTAGCACATCTAATGCACTGTCCCTTCATAATATTTTTGAAAATGTGTGGTGGATGTTCACTTCCAAAAAATAAATAATCATTAGAGAATGTGCTTTTCTATGTATCTTGGATGTAAAACCTTCCTCACTGGAACCTATGAACACATCCAAATATGAAATACCTGAGTTATTTGTTTCATAGGTAAATTTCAAAAAATTGGTAGTTTCGTTGATGTATTTAATAAATTGTGGTATTGTCTCGTTGGGTCCCTTCCACAGAATGAATATATCGTCCAGAAATCTTACATAGAAGGTGATGTAGCTGGAGAATGCACAGTTGGTAATGAATTCATTCTCCCAATCAGACATAACCAAGTTTGCAAATATGGGGCACAAGATGCCCATAGCAACTCTTGCTTTGTCTGAAAAATTCACCCTCGAAAGTAAGATAATTGTGATCCAACACTAGGCCCATCATATCCATGATTAGATTTATTTTATCCCAGGTCAATGTAGAAAACTTTCTAAGACTCCTGGCAAATCTCTAGTCCCTCGTCCTTAGGAATACATGAAAATAAGTCACATACATCAATGGTGATGAATGTACATTGTTCTGTCCATTTGTCAGGACTGAGTTTACTCAAGAAATCCCATGAGTCTTTGATGATGAATGGTACATGTGTATAAATATGTTTCGTCCATCTATCGATCGTTACTCCTATGTTATATGTTTTTGACTTTGAACCTGAGATGATGGGTCTGAAGGGTGGTTTGGTCAGAGACTTATGAATTTTCGGTATTCCTATTATGCAAGCCATCACTGGATGATCCACTTTTAGAAACCTATATACTTCTTCTGTGATGCGGTTATCAATAAAGTATTCTTCCAAAGCTATGTCAATTCTTCTAAAACCTTGGTTAATTTGATTGATTGAAACCTGTTGGTAATTCCCAGAATGGTATAAAATATGGTGTATCTCAGTGATATAATCTTTTTGGGGATAAATAACTGCCCCTCCCCCCTTGTCGGGTTTCATTATTCTTACGTCTTTTTTATACATATATTCATTCAGTACCGCTCTTTCTTCTTTGGAGATGTTATCTTTTGTTAATTCCTGTCCAGCCTATTATATAGGCAAAACAGAAAGAGAGTTAAAGAAACGTATTTATGAGCATTATTATAAAATTAGGAAAATGGATAGTAAAAATGCCCTATACAGACACATCAAGGAATATGGTGAGGGACACACATTCTCCTTTATGATAATAGATGAGGTGAAGGAAATTCCTTTTGGAGGGGATTGGAAAACAAGACTGGCCTGTAAAGAAAGCAAGTGGCAGATTTTAACTGATTCCACCAGGAATCCAGGTATTAACGATTTTATAAGTATAAAACCATTTTTAATTCTTGATACATAATATTTTTATGGCTGCAATATTTGATGAAATGTAAGTACACATAGTGAATTTAATTCATGTTTTAGTATTTCAATCACAATACCATATGAATAATTATTTTTAGTGACTTTTAAAATCAATATTTATAATTATATATACATTTGTATTTACTTTTGGTATGTATATACATAAATCACCTAGATTTATATGTTTTTTTATATAGGTCCAATATTAGTTATGTTACAAATGGAGTACTGTTTCTTTAAATTGAGTAACAAAGTTTTTGCCAAAACTGTTTTTAAATGAGTTAATTAAATGTTTTGCACTAGTTCTGATGAAGTCTGCGATGGTGCAGATGAAAGCGCTCAACTAGTGCTTAAGGAATGCTATCGTTGTAATAAAGGATTTATTTTCAGTCTACAGCACTCTTTTTTGCTTCCTATGAGTTTGGAACTTCTGAGTTTGTTTACATAGCAATTGTGCTAGTGCTTCATTTGCTTCCTGCAAGTCTGGAACTATTGAGTTTGCCAAGGAAGCTTCTTGTGTTTTCTAACTACAAAGTATTGGATTGGGTTTTCTCTACCACAAGCTAAACGGATAGTCAGGACTTCCTGAGCAACCAGGCATTTGCTCTACAACATTTCATCAGCTTTTACAAACATTCTAAGGTACTTTTTTATGCTTGTTGTGGTCTCCCCACACAGACTGTTGTGAGTTGTGTTCAAGTTACTTTGCATCATTTGGAAGAGTTACAGGAATGTATATGCCTGGGATATAAACAGATTTAGTCCTACTTTACTTTTGAACTTCTAAACATCAGTGTATAACAGTGTATGAGTTTGGAACTTCTGAGTTTGTTTACATAGCAATTGTGCTAGTGCTTCATTTGCTTCCTGCAAGTCTGGAACTATTGAGTTTGCAAAGGGAAGCTTCTTGTGTTTTTCTAACTACAAAGTATTGGATTGGGTTTCTCTACCACAAGCTAAACGGATAGTCAGGACTTCCTGAGCAACCAGGCATTTGCTCTACAACATTTCATCAGCTTTTACAAACATTCTAAGGTACTTTTTATGCTTGTTGTGGTCTCCCCACACAGACTGTTGTGAGTTGTGTTCAAGTTACTTTGCATCATTTGGAAGAGTTATAGGAATGTATATGCCTGGGATATAAACAAATTTAGTCCTACTTTACTTTTGAACTGCTAAACATCAGTGTGTAACAGTCTTTTTGTTACACTTTAGTTCAAAATCTTGCCAATTCGGCGAAGCAGTGAGGTTTCTGTGGATTTAAAAGGAGTGTTTTTTCATCTTTTTTTCGTTCTGTTTTATCAGTGACATAATTCAAGTTTCATATATCCGTGTCATTTTTTTTTGAACTTTAGTAGCTATCCCAGCTACGGTCCACCACTAGTCTATCTGCAGGATCTGATTATATTTTATCAGTTGTTTGTTCTTGCACAACCTTATTAGTTACATTTGTACATATGATTGTGGGGGGGGGGGGGCACACCTGACAACAGTACACATTTGCTATGACTGTACTGGTATTTTAGGTACTCCATTTCATTCTGTATTCTGACCTATCATGCAGATTAGAGGCATAGCAGTGTACTACAGTTCTTAGGTTTTATTGACCTACATTTCAGTTTCAGACTTCTTACCCTTCAGAACTAACATCCCACTGCCTGACCTATTGTAGTCTGTCTGTGTAGGTCTGGAGGGGGGCTGTTCTCCATAGCCATCAATCAGGGGCCTTAGCACAGCCTTTCTTTGTGTTTGTCTACACCTGTCCTGCTGGGTGAGACGGTTGTTGGGTATGTGAGCCTCATTGAC
This sequence comes from Protopterus annectens, assembly GCF_019279795.1. Taxonomy (NCBI): domain Eukaryota; kingdom Metazoa; phylum Chordata; order Ceratodontiformes; family Protopteridae; genus Protopterus; species Protopterus annectens. The sequence goes on along the minus strand of NC_056742.1, from coordinate 65,140,266 downwards.
ATGCATGCGTGTGTCCTATGGACACACATTTGGCCCACCACATGTCCTGCAGTGGGTTTTGTCACCTTGTCTAGTACTGCCTACTATGTTAATACCAGTATTCATTAATGATTTCATGCTGCTGATATAGTTGTCTACTATTTGCTGGCATCCCATTCAGCCACCCAATTCCCTAACATGCTACATCCATACATAGATATATGTAGCAGAACAGACTACTCCATTCAGCAGTTGATAGTGAGTGTGTCTTACCTTCTGGCTGTGCCAGTATTGAGGATGGTGCTGGAGGGCTGACTATGTTGGATGCACATAGTACACTCCCTATACATGGTTAAACACAGGGATTGTCATGTTTGGCATCCCTTTTATTGTATGTGCACATCAGAGTGAGGTGTCATTCCCTGGATTCTTACCATGTCAGTGTATGTGCTATGCCTCGCCTCTTTCCCAAGGCCAGGGCATACTGGGCATGTCTCCTTCTGCGTACTGGGGCAGACTCAGGTTGTTCCTCCTCTGAATCACTCTGTGCCTGTGCAGGCCTTGGCAATGGTGGAGGGTTGTGTGGCTCTGCCCCATGCTGTTCCTGCTGCAGCTGTTTCTCCAGGATCATATTGTGTAGCATCCCGCATACAATGACAATTTGGGTACATGTAGCTGGTGAGTACTGCAAGGCTCCACCGGATATGTCCAGACACTGGAACCATGACTTGAGCATCCCAAGCACATGCTCTATTATGATTCTGGTCTGTGCATGTGCCTCATTTTGGAGTTCTTGTTCGGGTGTGTGTGTGCATTTCTGACTGGTGTCATCAGACACGACTCCAGTGCATAGCCAGCATCTCCCACTAGGTGGTCATACGGGATGTCCCCATTGGCAAATCTCTGGTACAGCTGTATTATATGCCAGATGTGGGAGTTGTGATACCTTCCAGGGTTGCCAGCACACAGATTCATTATAATGCCCTGGGCATCACAAACGACCTGGCAGTTGATGGAGTGGAAGCCCTTGCTGTTTATGTAGACTCTACCCCGCTCACTGGGTGATGCTTTGATGTGTATGAGCGTGAAGTCTATAGCACCCACTACCTCAGGGTATTCTGCTATTTGGTGGAAGAGATGCATATTGCTGGTGAACGCCTCATGGGTGTTGAGGAAATATATGTGCTTATTGGCATGTGCTGACATGGCATCCAGGAACTGGTGGAGTACCCTGGATGCTGATGCCTGTAAGATCCCAATGATATCCCCAGTTGGCCTTTGGAACATACCTGTGGCTAGTATTCATAAGGCTACACATACCTTGGTATCCACTGGGATGGGTTCCCCTCTGTTGGTTCTGTTTGTGAGGCATGGCTGGCACAGCTCAACAATTTGCTGTATGAGGTCCCTGTCCACCCTATAGCTCTCTACTATCTCCAGCTCATGTAGCCCCTGGTAGGTTACCCTGGGTCTGTACACTCTTCTCCTTCTCCTCACTGTGGGTTAGTCATCAGCATTCTCATCCTCACCACACTCAGCCTCTTCCACATGTTGATTTATGAGAACAAATGCAGCCCCTATCATTTTGCTGATTTTGTTAGGTAAAATTTCCCCATTTGTGTACACCGGTGGTGAAGAGCTTGTGGGAAAAAAAACAGAGGGAAATGTGTTTGCATAGTTTATAGTAGTGTGCTGGGCTGGGCTGCTCCCTGTATAATTGGCTGATTCTGATACATTTCACCGAATTATGCTAGTTCTCCTTGATTATCTTCCTGCTGCTATTTTCATTTCCCATTGCCTTCCTGTTTAAGCCCTGAGGCATGCCGTGCAAACACAGTGCTCAGATGTGAATAGATCTGCTCTTTTCTGGTTTAAATTTTTTTTTTGTTTGTTTAAACCCCAGTGTGCAGCGCACACACCCATTTAGGCAATGCAAAGTGTGCTTGTCAGCTTCAGACACAGCCCCTTCCTTAGCTATGCTAAGCTAAGGGCAAACCCAAGCCACAGAGCTCCAATAAGCTTACAGTATGCTTGACACACCCCTCTATGATGTCAGCTAACTCTTAGGCTTGCACCATGGTTTTCCTACACCTATATGGTTGGGTGCAGGCTAGCCATGAGGAGAAATCTGTGATTATCATTCCCTTCATTTGCATAGAATTGCCTGCTAATGCCTAGTTACAAGTCTGACACTGAGCCTTCCCCCTTAGCAACCACTATTAACTGGCCTTGTTGTCTTATGCCTGCCATTGACTATAATGGCAAAGTTGTGATTTTGCAGAAAAAGCTTTTCTCAAGGTTTTACTTTTATTTTCCGGCCAATCCCATTTCTGCGCTACTGCCTTATGCTTAAACAGCCAAAATCGGCCAAAAAAGTTATTTTTTGTTATTTTTAAATTGTTTTCCATGTCAATGGCCATATATTTGGCCATTGGCATGCTTTCCACATTGTACATCCTTTATTTGGAACTGTCATGCTCCGTTTTGTATTTTGCAGAAATGTACTTGGTTACTAACCGAGTACATTTCTGCAGGTTACACTACTCCTGCACGGATGGCTGCCACTTTCCTGGATCACTAATTCACCTCATTTGCATGGTTTTCACCTGCAAATGGGGTGATTAGCATACAGGAGCTGTGTCCGTGCAAGAATAGTGCAGGAGCACTCGTGAACTTTTCTGTAGCTTGTTCCTGGATCTCTCAGTGGCCATATTGCCTCCAGCAGCTCCTGCACTGTTCCTGCATGCAGTACAGAGCTTGCTGAATCCTGGGGATTGTTATGCTTACCAATTCTTATAAAGATTTATGGTTACTAACCAGCCTGTAATTTCTAACCTAAAATAGAGATGGAATTTCTTTACTCCAAAAATCAAAACAAGAGCTTTCTTCTCAGTCTATGCAGGAAAAAATAGATCTTAATGCATGATCACTTGGAGTTTCAAACTCTGAGAGCTGTCAAGATACATGAAACACCTGCTCATAAAATTATGAATTGCAAGGGAGTTATTGAATACTTTTGATTCTGGTTTTTAAACACTTTACCCCAAGCAAGCATTCCTCTACATTTCCTAGGAGTCTTTTCCTCAAATTGTTTCTACTTTCATAGCACATTAGTTTTCAGCAATTCCTGCAGCAAAGCTAACACTGCATATGTGTTAGGCATAGACATTGTGTACTATTTCATGAAACTTTTTTAATGAAATGTTTTGCTTAAATGTATGCAGTAAGAAATGTTAAGTCTGCAGACACTTCCTTTCTTTGAGTGCTACTAGAGTAACTCCAATAAGTGAGATTTACTGAGTGAGATATTTGAGTGGGTTTTCCACTTCCTTTGTGACAGTTTTAAAACAGTATTTTGCAACTGTGTTTTGGCTTTCTGGCAACGGCTGAGAATTTTTGGCTACTATTTAGAGAAGTGTAAGTGCCTGTCTCAGTGGTATTTGTACCATTTAGATGTTTAAAGAATTAATTAAAATGTGCCTTCAGAACTGAACTAATTTGTTCAACCTTTTCATTGATAGCACAGGAAAATTTCCATTTCTTGCTTTTTGTGGTTAAAATTTGAAAAGGTTGTTACTGCATCAGAGGAATATAAATTGTAGATACACAGCATTTTCAAAATAATGCTAGTGGATTCAATACACGTCAGTCAGAGGAGGTTGACTAGATACATTATCCCTCCATTAGGATCAGGGGTAATTTGTGCAATTTTTCAAGGCTGTACATAGGATGATACCTTCATTTTTTTTTTTTTTTTTTCAAAAAACTTTTTATTGAATTTTGAACAATACAGAAATATAACAGCAACAGCAATAATAGAATACATATTTAAAAATGAAACATTGGGAGATATTTATGATAACACAATTTTGTAAGATGAATGTTTTGTCTCAATGCAGTTTGAGAATATACACTTAACTATCTACATCATATACAAAATGTTAACCAAAGAATATATCAAAATAAGTATTGAGCTAAGACAAAAAATAAGCATTAGGATATAAGTGAGACTGAGGTCTACAAATCCCATAAGGAGGGTGGCCATCTATACACTATTAATAATATGTAACACCTTTTCTAAAGCTTTATTAATATGTGTCGACTTCTTGGGACTTTTCACTATCATTTTCTGACTGATGTATGTGTGGGCTAGAATTTTAAAATTATTCCAATTCAGTTTGGTACGATCTAACCAATTTTGTGTGATATATAATTTTATAAGTGAACATATGTATATTAGCACTTGCATGTCCAATTTAGAGAGATAAATATTTGGTATGTGTAGTATTGCAGTCTCCCAAGATAAGGTGGATTTGTGATAACCCATTTTCTGTAAACGGACTTTTAGGGAGGTCCAAAGTTTGTGTGAATGATGACAGGACCAAAAGATGTGTAAAAGATCTGCATTAGGGTGTGAACAACAAGAACATGAGGGTGATTTATTTGCATCAAATTTGTTGAGCTTAGAAGGAGTAAAGTATGCATTATTGTTTATCATTAGTTGAGTGTAAAAGAGTTTTTTGAAGGGCGAGTATTCTATTGTATTTTTGATAGCTGAGAGTTTCTGATTTATAGATATATGAGAGTTGTGTTTATCCCAATAAGTAGAGAAGAGACACTCTTCACTATGAATTATTTGATTTATGAGATTATAAGATTTAGACAACATTTTCTCTGGGAGTATGAGGACTTTTAAAAACACTTTATAGTTGATAATATCGGTGCTATCTATATTGATGTGTAGGAATTTAGCATTAATTACATCTCTCAATTGACGTAAGATGACTAGATATTTAATATTAACCTTGAGAATTTTGCGTACATTAGAGATAGTTTCATTCTTGTATTGCATTAGATCCCAAACTGTAAGATCTTTAATCAAGGGAAAATCTGAAAGATTAAAAGACATATTGTCTAAATTGATATTAGGATTTAAGTGAAGAGGTTGCATTAATTGAAATATATTTTCTAGATTTACAAGTTTTACCAAGACTTGAAAAGCAATAATTTTTTGTTTTAAAGAGTTAGGAATTTTAAATTTATTCATTACTTCCAATGAAAGGAAAGGAAGAGCTAATGGGTTAATGTTTTTATTTGCAATATGTTGAAACCATAATTCTGTCCAAATAGAATTTTGATTAAACTTTGCAGTCTTTAAATTTAAAATGGATAATAATTTGTTTGCCGAGATAATCAAGTAGTAAAGGTGAAAATTGGGAAGACCAAGACCACCCTTATTTTTAGGTAAGATTAGCTTAATGTAAGAAATTCTTACTGATTTAGGAAACCACAAGAAATTAGCCAAAATTTTATTGATTTTTGAGAAAAAAGATTTTGGAATCATCTGATCCACCGCATTGAATTGAAATAACAATCTGGGAAGAATATTCATTTTTATTATAGCTGCTTTTGATAAAAGAGATAGATTTAGTAATTTCCATCTGTTCAAGTCAAGTATAATCAATGACCATATTTTAGCCAAATTATTTTGAAATGTGGAGAGACCATTATGATTTATATGAATCCCTAAATATTTGAAATTCTGAACTATCCGAAAAGTGAAATCAGGAAACATATATGTCTTTGAGCAAGTGGATTTATGGGAAGAATATGTGTTTTTTGAATATTAATCTGATAACCAGAAACCTCTGAGAATTTTTCAATGGAACAAATTAGTTTGGGAAGATCTGAGCAGGGTGTTTGAAAATATATTATAAGATCGTCTGCAAAGGCGGACAAACATACTTTAGTGTTAAGGATTCTAGGAATATTATGATATGTATTTTGCTTAATGTATAATAATAGAGGTTCTATATATAGATTAAATAAGAAAGGAGATAATGGGCATCCTTGCTTTGTGCCATTAAAGATCTTTATATTTTTGGATATTTTCCTGTTAATATAAAGAAAAGTATAAGAATTTTTATATAGCATTCTAATAGAGTCTATGTAAGTAGATGGTATATTGAAACAAAGCATGATATGAAACAAGAAGTCCCAATTAACCCTATCAAAAGCCTTAGCAGCATCAAGAATTAATGCATACATAGGGTTTGAGTCATTTTTGGCAAAGTGAATAAGAGCATCAATTGTCAAGGTATTGTCCCACGAATGTCTATGTGACATAAAGCCCGCTTGTTCCAGAGAAATTAAAGATGGTAAAACATTTTTAAGTCTAGAAGCAAGTATTGAAGCTAAGATTTTGATATCAATGTTAATCAGGGAAATAGGTCTATAATTATTAGGATCAGTTTTTTCTTTGTCTCTTTTCAAAATTAATATGGTTTTTGAGGTATTCCAATACAGATCAGATATACCATGAATCATTATGTGGTTAAAAATTACTAGGAGAAGAGGTGAAATCTCTGATGAGAAAGTTTTAAAAAATTCGGGTGTGAAGCCATCTGGTCCCGGTGATTTACTAGTTTTGAGTCTACTAATGGCTTCCGATATTTCTCTGATAGTCAATGGGGCAGAAAGTGTGTTCTTTTGTGATTCATTTAAACTAGGAAATTTAATAGAGGACGAAATTCACTATGTTTTGTTTACTCCTAAGATTATTGTCTTTTGAATATATCTCTGAGAACAATGATGTAAAAAGCTGCAAAATTTCCTGATCAGTACTGTATTTCTTGTTATTATAATTTAATGTCGAAATTCTAGGAAGGGAATGATTACCTTTTATTATTCTGGCTAACACTTTAGAAGGAATCTGTGCCCATTCAGAGTATGTAGCTAATAACCTTTGCTCTGAAATGGTAAGGTTATGTTGATGCAGAAGCAATAATTCTTTTGGGAATTCAACAATAATTCATATGTTGAAGGATCGGAACTTATTTTGTACTGATTTTCCAAATTTTGAATTTTTGATTTTAATTGTAATTCTTTATTTCTATATTGTTTTTTAAAATATGATGCTTTGTTGATTAATATGCCCCTAAGAGTTGCCTTACATGCGGCCCATTGTATATCTAAGGGGATATCTGATGTGTGTAAATTAAGATGTTTCTTTTATTGTTTCAATTATTGATTTATGTATATTTTCCTTTGAAAGCAAATTATTATTCAATGTCCAGCTATTATATGAGCATAATTTTGGTGAATGTGGGACCAAACTTATACTAAGAGATATTCTAGAGTGGTCAGAAAAAAATCTAGGTTCAAGAGAGTAATTTAACTTCATATGAGTAAAATCATTTGAAATAAGGAAAAAATCTAATCTTGACCAAGATTTATAACATTTTGAATAATATGTGAAAAAGTCTTTTTTATCATTCTGTGTTATAAGAGAAATAGGATCTATAAGGTTTAAATCTATTATAATTTCTTCCAAGGCAATGGATGCTTGAAAATTGTATGAGGAAGATCTACTAGTACGATCAGTGTCAGGATTAATAATAGCATTCCAGTCCCCTCCCAATACTAAATAATAATCTTTGAAGGAGGATAAAATATTATATATTTGAATAAAAAAGATATGTTGTTGTTCACAAGGGCCGTATAGATTAAAGAATATGACTGGCTTATCAATGTTGTGAAAAACAGAAATAATGTAGCACCATCTTCCATTCGCATCATATTTCATCTCTGAAATAGTTCCCTGAAATGTGTTTTTAACTATAATGGCTACCCCGCTTGATTTTGTACTATTACCAGCTGCTACTATCGTTTTAATCCATTTCTTCTTTTATCTTTATCAAAGTCATCTTTAGTCAAGTGAGTCTCTTGTATAAAGCAAATATTAGCCTTTGATTTAAATAGTAAATGGAATAATAGAGATCTTTTGTTCTTATTTTGTAATCCTCTCACATTCCATGAGTCAATATTTATTGTCATAGTATTAACTAAGAATATATATATAACATATATCTAAGATTTGACAAAAATGAAATATTGACTATAGACCTCAATATCCCACAACCGTCATATTGATTCATATTGTCTACCTAAAAAAGTTGTTATAAGGATTCGAAAAAATTTCTTCCCTAGTACCCCAGTGCCTAGCCACCTAACCCCTACTAGAGAAAAAAAATAAAGATGAATTATATAAGTGAATTTGGTTAACATTTTCAATGTCAATTGCAATGTATAAACTTTGCAGAATTGCTTAACTAAACAAAAACACCATAATACACTATCTAACATATTTACATATCTAACTAAAATCAAGATGTCCAACATGCACAATCCCTACTCTCTTATTCATTGTATAAGCTCCATTATTGAATAGAAAATATTATTTGTTATAGACATTCCTCAATTTTATATTTCAGATATTAATGAATCAAATTTATGTAAATGTTTCCATGTACAAAAAAAAAGAAACATATGAAAATAAGTTTGATGTTATCCCATATAAATAATAGTTGCTATAGAAACTAATATTGATTATATCAGAGATAAATTGCAGTTTTAACTAAGCTTAGTATAGACATATATGTGTCATAGACAAACTGCATTAACATCAGACAAATAATTCGACAATAAAAACTTTGTGTTTTGTTCTGATAAAATTTGTGAACGGTCACATCAGTATTAACTAACTCAAAATGTAAGCAAATGAATCATATTTCTAAAAAAAACATTTATGACTATGCTCCCTTGTGTGGTTAAAACATTTTATACAGAACAGTAACCTTTTAACATGCACATATTTTTATTTGCAGTTGCTTTTTCCTTTCTTCCCCTGTTTCCCCTCTTTTGAGCTGTATGTCTTTTTTTTTAAAAAGATCTACCTTTCTATGAGTAAAATTTACTTATTGCTCCATGTATTTTGTATAGTGTTCTTAAATATATAATAAATGGTAACTATACATGAAGCCTTTCACCCATTACCACCATCAAAGATGGGGTCCATTCCAAGCATCTTTCCTGATTAAAAAATGTAAAAATAGGTGAAAATATGTGCGTTTGAGTACTGTTTATGGTAATCTGGATTGATCTAACAAGCATAAACGCTTAAGACTTTCCATGCATCCGAGTTTGCTTGTCCGATCAAATCCCACCTCTGCAACCCCTCTCAAAGATCCCCACATGACTTGTTGAACCTCAATTCGAAGATAGTATTACACCTGTCTATATTGACAGGGGTATTCAAGCTATAATGCATATAGTAGTTGAAACTTCGGTAACATCATGCAACTCAAATAGAACTTCTGCATATACCAACAATATCCCATAAAAGAGCTCTGTACATGCTGCAGTAAACTATAGAAACAGCACTCCTAAACGCTCTCTATCACGCCTAGACAAGCCATCAGACAGCAACCTACCATGACATATTATATATTTCTAAATTATCAAATTAACCCCATTTCAGTGAGTAAGTGCTTCCTGTATATGTTCTAGCAATGGCGTCACCTCAATGCCTTGAAAATCCACATAAGACAAACACATAGATTGATATGCAACCAAGCTGCTGATATTTTACTAGCACTTCTCCCATCCAACGCGCCAAGTAGCCCCAAAGCCACCAGACCATCCTAGCGTCAGTGGTCCACCGACACTGTAAAGAAAAGGAAAAAAGAAAAACATACACTTCACCCAGTAGCCCTACACATCAGTGCAGTCACCACCAAATCAAAGCACAAACTCGGTGCACCCTTAATAAAGCCGCCCAACCAGCTTTGAAAACCGAAGATCTCTAGCCAAGGGAACCAACATCTCACTCCATCCAATCCGAACAAGCCAACCAAGACTCCAAAACACAAAGGATCATATATTCAGCAGAAACTCCAAAGCACGAACCCACAAGAACAGAACCAAGCCAACAACACAAGCCGAAGCGACTCGCCACAGACACCAATCTCCGTGATGCTCTCCACAACAGCACACAACAACCAAAGATCCTCCCATCAAGATGCAGACCCCAAGAGAAAAAAGAATAAAGAGAAGAAGCATGAACTAAAAACAATAACAAAAACGCATCTGTCTTGTCTTTCAACCCCCATTCCGAAGAGTGCATCCATCCAGCCATAAGCATGATACTCCTCGCCGCTCCATTCCCCATCACTAAACATGACCATATTCTTTCTCATACTGCCACCAGCTAGAGCTTTACAGATATACATTCAACGTACAAGGCTCCTTGCCTCGATCCTGTTCCCCATTCCAAACTGGCCATGAAGGAGACCAGCATTTTAATCAACAATCAATCAGAATACACCACGAGCATGAAGCTGACGAGTATCCAAACACTATAGCTCCGTTGAATATACGCTCATAAGCGCTCTCCCCACACCCTCCAACGATGTCATCACAACTATGTCTCAAAGATCCACTGAGGTCAACACGCATATCCTACATGTAGTCTTGATGAAAATACATTCTTTAACTGTACATAAGCTTCTCAAGTCATCAAGCTTCCCATTACATTGATGACGTCACCGCCAAGCTCCGTGATCAACATAATGATGCGTGCCATAGTAGTAACATCTGCTGATGCGTTAGATAAGAGATTTTCTCTCGGAGCAGTCTCGAGAGTCTGTGTATCTCCCTCCAAAAAATTACAGGCTAAACCAAGGCATTTTATTTGCCTAAAAAGAAAAAACGCTTGTACGCTATTTAAATAAATATAAACAGAAAGTACCTGGAGTGCTGAATCTATTTTAAATACCAGCACCTTAATTGTAAGATAAAACATGTAAGCACATACCAAATTTGCGCTTTCCCATTGCTTCAAGAAAAAAAAGAAAATAAAACATATTTATGTTTATATATATATGCACAGTACATACTCTTAACAGGGGCAGTCTGTGAAGGATTTATACCTCGTATATTCTGTATTATTCTAGTCTTTACAAGATAAATATCATATTAACACTTGGCAAGTTCTTATTTGAACTATGTATAAATACTAAATCTCACTAAGTGAGGGGACCGCAAGATTTATTAAGAGGGTGAAATCTATGTTAATATTTCTGATTTCACCACAAAGAAAGCTAAGACACTTCATGTTTTCAGAAAAGAAAAGAGGAATGTGTTAACACATTTGTGTACATATTTATACACCTTTTGTTTACCCTTGACAGTAATATATTTCACAATTGATTAAGCTCATTAACTGTTTGTAAATAACCTATATAAAAAGGAAATATATATATATACTTTCAACATTTTTGTGTCAAGTCAATTATATACCTTGTTAGAAATTGAACTGAAGCTTTTGAATGCTTTGAAAAAAACATCTTTTGCTCCCTTAGAATCAGAACAAGTAAACTTTTTTTCATTAAATGTGAATGACAAAGTATTTGGATAAGACATGCGAAATCTTATCCCTCTTTTAATTAATTCTGCACAATAGGGAGAGAGCTTTTGTCTGTTTAGTTTTATTTGAGGAGGAAAATCCTGTGAGAATGATAACTTATGCGATTTCCATACAAACTGTTTCTTATTTTGGCTGCTTGCAGTATTTGAAAAGCATCTTGAAAATTTAGCAATTTTGTATATATGATCCTTGGTGAGGAAGCATCTTGACTGGCACGTAGAGCTCTGTGTGCTCTCTCAACAGTTATGTCTTTTGAAGATGCTTCACAGTTTAGTAATGACTCAAATATACTCTTGGACACAGATAGCAAATTATTCTTATCAAAAGATTCTGGTAAACCCCGAATGATAATGTTGTTCCTGCGACTTCTGGCTTCCAAGTCTATTAATTTAGATTGTATTTCAGAGATAGTTTTATCTTTAGACTTTAAATCATTTTCCAATGTCTCAATTTTTATTTCCATAGCTGAGTTATTGTTTTCAATAATACTCATTCTGTCATTTATTTTTTTTAATGTATCACCAAAGTCAGTAAATTTTTCTGTAAAGTTCTGAATGGCACTTTGTATAGGCTTTAATGCTAGCTTTAACTCGTCTAAATAAAAGTTTGAGTCATTTAATTCTTTGCTACTTACTTTGGCTGGTTCAGAAGAGTTTTTGGAAGTTCTCAGCCTTTTAGAAGTGTTATCTTTTTCTGGTGAGTGAACTGATGAGAATTTGGCCTTCGTGGTCTGTGAATCCATAGACTCCAATTTAGTAGCCATGCCCAGTGATTAGATGCTGTTACCAGGGTGACAAGTTCCAGGAAAGTCTGAAGCAGCAGGTGCCCAAGTCTGATAGCTCCACAATTTGTTCTGAGGTAAAATGTGACCCAAAATAAAAATTCCAAAGCCAAAAATATTCCAGCTATATGTAAAAAGCTTAGTATAATCCTTTTATGAAAAAAACTGAGGAAAAATATTAGTCTCAAGTTGTAAAAATTAAAGATGATACTGGTCTGTGAGGAGCTCTGAGAATAGGGACTAGTCTAGTCGGCAGCCATCTTGGAATCAGTTGATGATACCTTCATTTATCTAGTGTTATTGGGGAAGACACACATGGACTGCAATTTGTTACATAGCAAACTTCAAAAATCTAGGTTGGAGCTTATATATTAAAACTTCTCAATAATCTTTCATGCTCAGTGACAGTTTCTAGGCTGTAAAATGGAAAGTAAGAAGGAAAGAGAAGTTATCATCTGTGACTACGCCAGGTCTTCATTCACAATATTCCTTCTGTTGTCCTCCTCTTCATAACAGCATGTCTTTATAAAGACATATGAGCAACTGTCACTTGAATACATCCTTGTCAGCGCTGTCAACTGTTTCAAGGTTTCTTCATATTTTTATTGTATCATGTGGGTCTATATTAGTTTGCTAAAAGTTTTTTTCAGCGAACACCTTTCTGTCAACCCCTATTAAGTAAAATTCACTTCTGCAATTCACTGAATTTACTAAGGGCAAGGAAGTAGTTGGCCAGCTACACAACTTTGCCCTTTCCCTACTGTAGTATGATCTTTGAGTTGGTATATATAGTTGGGGGTGTGGGGAGTGCAGCACCCCAAATGGGAGGATGTGATGGATGAAGACTCTCAGTTGGGTGGGATTTATTTTGTTAGTTGAGGGTTCCTTTGTGTTGTGGGGCAATTGTTTCCTTGCTCTTGCTAAATTCTGTGAATCGCAGAAGTCAACTTTTCTTAATAGGGGTCGACGTAATAGTGTTTGCTGAAAAAAACATTTGTCAAACTAATATAGACCTGTTTCATGCAGTATCCCAAGGTCATGACTTTGTTACTCTTTTACTGTTTGCACAGATACCAGTAACATTGTTTTAGATAAAGTAATATCATATGTAATACACCTGGTAGATTTCTTTGAAGTACTTTATTGGTACCCTTATTTAGTTATCAAGAATGCCCAGGTGCCCAGTGGACTCATTCATTCTCATTCACCTGAATATAATATGTCATGGGGGGGGGGTTCCTACTTCCAAAGGGAAATTTCCTCATGGCATCTCCCTTTATTGCCAAGAGTGAGGGTCCAGGGTCTAGTTTCTGTAAGCCCCAACTGTAGTAAGGAGATGCTATTTGCTATTTTTATCCTAAACCTTTACTTGGAGAAGATATGAATGACTTTCTTTTTTGTCCACTACCCATTGTGGTATTCCATTCCATTAATCCTCAGCCTCCTGTATGAAAAAGTATTTTCAGATATCCAGAGAGTAGGCAGTCCATATAATCTGTTGCCTGTGTGCCTCCTTTGACATCCATTAAACCTTCACATCTCCTTGACATGACCTTGCACATCAACATCCAGCTCCACATCTGTTATTGTCATAAGTAAAAAAAGTTATAAATCTTCTGTTTTCTACACATGTTCCTTCCTGCTCTGTTGCATGGATCATTCTGCAACTTTTACTGTGAGTTCCTACCAGTAACCTGAAGTAATGTCCATATTTGACATCAAGAACCACTGAGAGAACATTAGGTGGAGTCTGACCCCATCGTGCACCATATAGAGTGAAGCATTACCATCGTTTATTCTGAAAATATCTCACCTGAGGATGCTACAGTCCTAGCATTCTGTTTACTGCTGCAATGCTCTTTCAATGGTCCAGTCCATGTGTGATAAACAACCCATAGGTCCTTCTCTTCCACTGTTGTCTTCATTTGCACTCTTTTCTAGCTGGATTCATCACAACAAACTGCTATGCCAAAAGTGTAGTTCTTCACATTTATTACATTGAACTATTAACATTCTAAATCTAATTTGTTCAACTCCTTTGCAAATCCTTTGCTATATGCCTTCCTACTCCCTTCACTACTGCATCTATCTTTGTGTCAGTTGCAAAAAGAATGATCCTGTTCTTTATTCCCATTACTTTCAGTTAAACACACTTAAAGTACCTAGAGTAGATTCCCTATGGTGCACTCTAGTTATTCCCTTTAATTCTTGCCATCCTTATGGTACACTTCAGAATTTTATTCTCTAGTTTTTACTTTAATTTTGTCATCATCCTCCTGCCTCAAACTTCTGTGTCCTATCATTCATCCACACCATTAACAGTTCCTCAAACTTCTTCATACCTGCAGCAGATGTGGGAACAATTTTAATACAAGAACATTATTTTCTATAGTAACTGATGTGAAAGACATGAGGTACATGTCATTGCAACCATATTTTGTGGTCATGTGGTTTTGGACACATCCGCATATATCATCATAATACAGCTACCATACCAAGGTGTGACAAGTGCACACTCATTTCTTCCCTTTGGCCCTGCCCTATGGTGGTCTGATATATGATCATAGTACTGTGCTATGTAATGTACAACACAATGCACATGACTTTGTAGTTTGCACAATTCATGCAGTTAATCCATTTTCATCTGCATGTTGTAGTGAGTGTTTTACTTACAGGATTGCAAGCAGACTGGGAGTTATAGAGGATGATAACCATGATTAGCTTTGAGCCTGCTGTTTGTACATTTCTTTGTGTAAATCTTGCATTTATTAGGTGCGCATTTTGCAGCAGTGTAGACATATATGCAGGCATTGTTATTTTGTTTGTTGAGACAATGAAATTGTTGTTGTGTTTGTTTTTGAAAGGGCAAATTAAGCTCACTTGGAGTTTCAAACTCTGAGAGCTGTCAAGATACATGATACACCTGCTCATAAAATTATGAATTGCAAGGGAGTTATTGAATACTTTTGATTCTGGTTTTTAAACACTTTACCCCAAGCAAGCATTCCCCTACATTTCCTAGGAGTCTTTTCCTCAAATTGTTTCTACTTTCATAGCACATTAGTTTTCAGCAATTCCTGCAGCAAAGCTAACACTGCATATGTGTTAGGCATAGACATTGTGTACTATTTCATGAAACTTTTTTAATGAAATGTTTTGCTTAAATGTATGCAGTAAGAAATGTTAAGTCTGCAGACACTTCCTTTCTTTGAGTGCTACTAGAGTAACTCCAATAAGTGAGATTTACTGAGTGAGATATTTGAGTGGGTTTTCCACTTCCTTTGTGACAGTTTTAAAACATTATTTTGCAACTGTGTTTTGGCTTTCGGGCAACGGCTGAGAATTTTTGGCTACTATTTAGAGAAGTGTAAGTGCCTGTCTCAGTGGTATTTGTACCATTTAGATGTTTAAAGAATTAATTAAAATGTGCCTTCAGAACTGAACTAATTTGTTCAACCTTTTCATTGATAGCACAGGAAAATTTCCATTTCTTGCTTTTTGTGGTTAAAATTTGAAAAGGTTGTTACTGCATCAGAGGAATATAAATTGTAGATACACAGCATTTTCAAAATAATGCTAGTGGATTCAATACACATGTCAGTCACAGGAGGTTGACTAGATACATTATCCCTCCATTAGGATCAGGGGTAATTTGTGCAATTTTTCAAGGCTGTACATAGGATGATACCTTCATTTATCTAGTGTTATTGGGGAAGACACACATGGACTGCAATTTGTTACATAGCAAACTTCAAAAATCTAGGTTGGAGCTTATATATTAAAACTTCTCAATAATCTTTCATGCTCAGTGACAGTTTCTAGGCTGTAAAATGGAAAGTAAGAAGGAAAGAGAAGTTATCATCTGTGACTACGTTGTGGTCTTCATTCACAATATTCCTTCTGTTGTCCTCCTCTTCATAACAGCATGTCTTTATAAAGACATATGAGCAACTGTCACTTGAATACATCCTTGTCAGCGCTGTCAACTGTTTCAAGGTTTCTCTTCATATTTTATTGTATCATGTGGGTCTATATTAGTTTGCTAAAAGTTTTTTTCAGTGAACACCTTTCTGTCAACCCCTATTATGTAAAATTCACTTCTGCAATTCACTGAATTTACTAAGGGCAAGGAAGTAGTTGGCCAGCTACAAAACTTTGCCCTTTCCCTACTGTAGTGCGATCTTTGAGTTGGTATATATAGTTGGGGGTGTGGGGAGTGCAGCACCCCAAATGGGAGGATGTGATGGATGAAGACTCTCAGTTGGGTGGGATTTATGTTGTTAGTTGAGGGTTCCTTTGTGTTGTGGGGCAATTGTTTCCTTGCTCTTGCTAAATTCTGTGAATCACAGAAGTCAACTTTTCTTAATAGGGGTCGACGTAATAGTGTTTGCTGAAAAAAACATTTGTCAAACTAATATAGACCTGTTTCATGCAGTATCCCAAGGTCATGACTTTGTTACTCTTTTACTGTTTGCACAGATACCAGTAACATTGTTTTAGATAAAGTAATATCATATGCAATACACCTGGTAGATTTCTTCGAAGTACTTTATTGGTACCCTTATTTAGTTATCAAGAATGCCCAGGTGCCCAGTGGACTCATTTATTCTCATTCACCTGAATATAATATGTCATGGGGGGGGTACCTACTTCCAAAGGATAATTTCCTCATGGCATCTCCCTTTATTGCCAAGAGTGAGGGTCCAGGGTCTAGTTTCTGTAAGCCCCAACTGTAGTAAGGAGATGCTATTTGGTATTTTTATCCTAAACCTTTACTTGGAGAAGATATGAATGACTTTCTGTTTTGTCCACTACCCATTGTGGTATTCCATTCCATTAATCCTCAGCCTCCTGTATGAAAAAGTATTTTCAGATATCCAGAGAGTAGGCAGTTCATATAATCTGTTGCCTGTGTGCCTCCTTTGACATCCATTAAACCTTCACATCTCCTTGACATGACCTTGCACATCAACATCCAGCTCCACATCTGTTATTGTCATAAGTAAAAAAAGTTATAAATCTTCTGTTTTCTACACATGTTCCTTCCTGCTCTGTTGCATGGATCATTCTGCAACTTATTACTGAGTTCCTACCAGTAACCTGAAGTAATGTCCATATTTGACATCAAGAACCACACAGAGAACATTAGGTGGAGTCTGACCCAGACCATATAGAGTAGAAGCATTACCTCGTTTATTCTGAAATACTCTCACCTGAGGATACAGTCTAGCATTCTGTTTACTGCTGTCATGCTCTTTCAATGGTCCAGTCCATGTGTGATAAACATCCATAGGTCCTTCTCTTCCACTGTTGTCTTCATTTGCACTCTTTCTAGCTGATTCATCACAACAAACTGTTGCGGCCAAAGTGTAGTTCTTTCACATTTATTTACATTGAACTATTAACATTCTACCCACTTGTTCAACCTTTGCAAATCCTTTGCTATATGCTTCCTACCTCCCTTCAACTGCATCTATCTTTGTGTCATTAGCAAAAAGAATGATCCTGTTCTTTATTCCCCATTGATTTCTCAGTTAAACACACTTAAAGTACCTAGAGTAGATCCCTATGGTGCACTCTAGTTATTCCCTTAATTCTTGCCATCCTTATGGTACACTGTAGTTTTTCCTTTAATTCTTGTCATCCTTATGGTACTCTCTAGTTTTTACTTTAATTCTTGTCATCCTTATGGTACTCTCTAGTTTTTACTTTAATTCTTGTCATCATCCTTCTCATTTCAAACTTCTGTGTCCTATCATTCATCCACCAAGCTATCCAGTTCCTCAAACTTCTTCATACCTGCAGCAGATGTGGGAACAATTTTAATACAAGAACATTATTTTCATAGTAAATCTGATGTGAAAGACATGAGGTACATGTCATTGCAACCATATTTCCTTGTGGTCATGTGGCTTTTGAGCCATTAACTGCATATATCATCATAATACAGCTACCATACCAAGGTGTGACAAGTGCATTACTCCATTTTCCTTTGGCCCTGCCCTATGGTGGTCTGATATATGATCAAGGGTACTGTGCTATGTAATGTACAACACAATGCACATGACTTTGTAGTTTGCACAATTCATGCAGTTAATCCATTTTTCATCTGCATGTTGTAGTGAGTGTTTTACTTTACAGGATTTGCAGCAGACTGTGAGTTATAGTAGGTGATGATAACTATGATTAGCTTTGAGCTCTGCTGTTTGTACATTTCTTTGTGTAAATCTTGCATTTTATTAGAAAGTGCATTTTGCAGCAGTGTAGACATATATGCAGGCATTGTTATTTTTTTGTTGAGACAATTATGAATTGCTGTTGTGTTTGTAGAGGCAATTGTGATTATCTGTCATCACCTACCATGCCTTTGTTAGACAAACTCTACAACAGAAGAAAGAAACTGTTGCAAAAAAGAGTAAACTCCCACAATTGGAGGAACTTCCTGGTCAGCCTCAGTAAGAAGCTGAGATCCCTCATAAAATCCTCCAAAGCTAGTTATGAAAACAAAATTGCCACTGATTCTAAAGACAACCACAAAGCATTTTATAGCTATGTCAAGAATCTCAATGGCAACACTCAGATCTGCTCTGAGTTACAGCACAATGACACTAAATATACAGAAGCAACTGATATTGCCAACATCCTGGCAAATAGGTTCAGTGCTAACTTTACCCCCCTCTCGCCCCCTAAAGGGCCCATCTGTATGCCGGAAGAATGCCAAGTTCATGTAATCATGGCTGCACAGGTAAAAACCTCACTCTCCAAAGCCAAGAACACAGCATCCACGGGACCTGACAACATCCCAGGCTGTCTTCTACATGAACTACAGAATGAACTGGCGCCCCACCTAAGTACCATGTTCAATCGTAGCCTCACCTCAGGCTTTGTGCCCATTGAATGACACACCATGACAGTTATCCCACTCCATAAAGGGGGGCCACAACAGACCCCAGGAACTACCGCCCCATTAGCTTGATGAGCCTGGTCTGCAAGTCCATGCAATGTATCATCATGGAACTCATAAACAAAGACATTGAAGATCTCCAAATTCTGGACCCCACACAGTTCGGGTTTGTAAAAGACAGATCATGTCTCCTAAAACTGATAGACTTCTTTGAAGCAGTCATCAAAGCCATAGATGAGAGTAAGGTGGTTTACACAGCCTATCTAGATCTCACCAAAGCATTCAACACCATCTCCCACTCTGGAATTATAGATAAACTCACTAAACTAGGTATAAATCCCTATGTCACAAGATGGGTTGCCGAAATGGCTTACTGAGAGAACCCACACTGTGAAAGTAGCAGACTCCAAATCAGACTTCAGACCAGTGACAAGTGGAGTACTACAGGGTTCAGTCCTGGGTCCTCTCCTGTTTGGTATCTACTTCTCTGAAGTACAGGCTAACACAGAAGGTCCTTGGCTAACTAAATTCGCAGATGACTGCAAACAAGGAGCTATAATCGAAACTCCTAACAATGTGGACATCCTACAAAAGGGCCTCACTGAGACAGATGCTTGGTGTCAAAGCCATGGTCTCAAGCTCAATGCCAAAAAGTGCATTGTCATCCCCTTTGGTAAAAACTCTGTACCCATGAACTACCACATAGGCCATAGTCTACTTAACACCGAAAGTGTGATAAGAGACCTTGAGACACAGATGGACAGTAGACTCTCCTTTGATAATCACATCGCCACAGTTGTCAGAAAATCCTTCTATGTGGCACACCTCATCACAAAAGGGTTCTCATCCAGAAAAAAAGAGGTTATTGTTCCCCTCTACTCATCACTCATTAGACCCATTATAGAGTACAACACCCCTTTTGGTATGTATCTCACAAGACATCTACAACAACTGGAAAGGCTGCAAAAATACCTCACAAAGAGGATTACTGGCCTCAAACAGATGCCTTATGCAGACCGACTCAAAAAACTCCAGCTTTCCTCTATTGCATATCGCCTACTCAGAGGCGATCTCTGCCTAACATACAAAGCTATGTCAAACCCAGAGCTGTTGGATATGCTCCACTTAAAGAAATCCCAATTCCTCCGAGCTACCCGCTTTAGGGACCTAAACCTTGTCACCACAATAAACAGAATATACTGGAGGGATGGATTCCTTTCTCAGAGACTTCCCATACTCTGGAACGGACTACCTATCTATGTCAAACAGAGATCCTCATTAGCACTCTTCAAGAAAAATCTTGATGATTGGATGGGTAATAGAAAATTCACACCGGGGATCACTTCTGTGGTTTTTCTTGACAGGGGCACAGGAAAATAATTTTCTTGGGTGGCGAAAGCCAGAGTACCTTTTTGGTTAGGCTTGTATAGGCCCTAGGGCCAATAGCCTAGTACCTACCTATGAACCTATGAACCTATGGAATGTAGATAATAAGACAGAAGTAGGGAGAGCATTTTTAGATGATGTTAAAACTTTCAATGCTTGTTGTTTGTTTTTTGTTTATGTATGCAAAATGGGACATTTCTTGATCTATTTTAATGGATATTTAAGGGTGATATTTGATATTGCATTGCAGCATAATACACAATGTGTTTGTTTCTGTGTGAATAACAGCTCTTGGCATGGTTGGTGCAAAGTGAAAATTTCAACTTGTTGAGTTGTGATTAGTTATGTTTCTTGCAGTTGGTGCAAATTGTAAAGGCTGTAGTTCCTGTGGTACAGGGCTTGATTCCCTCAGCTGTCATTTGCCTACTGTGTGACTTCAAGCAAATCAATTAATCAGACATTGTGCCCAGGGAGTTTGTCCTTACTGTGCTGTTTCGAATTACATGAACTGCAACAGAGAGCTTCCCTGCCATGTCTTCCCACTCACTGTTGTGAAAGTTCATGTTTCCTAATTCAAGCATGCAGGTAAAACACATTATATGAGTGTGTAGCAGCTATTAGGATGTTTCAGTATTTTCAGAAAAAAAAGTAATTTGAAAGCTCTTCTCACCTACAGCCAGTGTCGACCCTATTTAAAGCCTAGCTGGTAAAAAGTCCTCATCACCTATCTCCATCATTCCCCCAAGCATATTCTTGCATTTCTGTCCCACTACTTATAGTATGATCACTTGACTGCATATACATGCAGTATGTACACATACTCAGAAGAATAGGTGGAGAGGGGTGTGAGGGGACAATCACTGCGATGCAAAGTTGGGGGGACACTTGGTGAAGCTGATCAGTCTTCATTGCAATACCACCATTTGAATGCCAGCACTGTACTTGCATTGAAGTGAATGGTCAGCATAAACCCCAGCATGTGCTTGCTACAAGTTATTTAGGAAGCACTTTGCTACTGTGTGATTAGGGTTGCCAATTTTTCATGTCAAAAATTCTGGACATGTATGTGAAAGCAAAATGTGTATAATTTTGGTACCCCCGTTCCCTCCAAAGCAGCCATTCCAGTGCCCCATTACTTGGGTATTTCTCCATTTCTTCCCAGTTGCAATAAACACTGTTCAAGACTCTCAGTGTGCATGCTGTTTTCTGTTTTACTTCTACAATGATTACAGATATTTGAATTTAATTTAAAACTTTTATTTCAAATTTTATAACACAAGCACTGATAGATATTTGCTAAACAAAGTAGTCTCACAATGAAAACAGACATAGCATTAAAACGTCTGTACCTTTGAAACTCACATTCACTGAAACAGCATTAAAACTCACATTCAAAGAAAATGCACCTGACCAGTGGTGGATTAAGTTTACCTGTGGACTCTTTTCAAATCATAGGTCCCTTGCACACATTTTTAGGACCATGCAAAAGTTCTTTGATTCACATTCCTTACTGTATTACATTATAATACATAATAATTAAGTTATATCCCTTGCAAAATACAGCAGCACTTGTTAGAGTATGTTTTAAATTTATATTTTTGAAACATTTTCCAGTAAGTAATGAAACAAAACTTATAAAACAATAATGACAAAACTGCCCAGTTCAGAACATTTCAACCAGAAAAGGTCACTCAAACCTATCTCATTACAATCTACTGATATCAGTCAATATGCACAATCTCTGCAGAAGTAAAAGTCATCTGAATAATTCCACATTAAATAGACCTGCAATTAATGAAAAGGTTGCTACTAGGAAACAGCTTTATATTTCAGTGTTTCTTCTATAAATTAAATGCCTGCTGCTCTTGAAGAATATATTGCATATTTTACATTTAAAATTGTTAAGCTGGTAATATTGCAATAGCCAATAGGGAATGGATAGCAAACTGAAAACAGGTTCATAGTTACTAGGCATCTCATCCAAAGGAGGACATACTCTGGTCTGCAGCACTCCATCACCTTAAAATACAACACAGTATCAGCAATCCATCCACATGCTGTGGAATACTGCTTCCGTATAAGAGATCAAGTTAGCCCAAGACATACAAAATCTAAAACTGCATATAATTGGTTTACTACAGTTTCAGTTGCCTATGTACCTCAAAGTTACCAAAAAGCTCATAAGCCTACAGATTGTTTAACTACATTCTCTGCAATTTGGTACAACCTATGTCACACAGTCAGAAAAGTAGAGATAAACTGAACAGCCAATTTAGACTTGACTGTTCCACTGTCAATATATTATATATTACCCTAACATGCTCTTCTCCCAGGTTGACCTCCCTTAAATCACTGCCTAAAATCTGTAACCTGTATCATTAAAACTCAAGTCCAAAATAGAACAATCTGTTTTTTCTTCTATTTCAGCTGTAATTTTCACCAAAGCCTAACCAAGATTCTCCTCTTTTATTGCAAGGGTAAGCTATGCAAATGAGCTAAATTTGTGATCCAGGAAACACTAACCTGTCCGTGTAAGAGTAGTGTTATTTGCAGAAATATACTCCGTTGTTAACAGAGTACCGTTCTGCAAATAGCTAAATGGAGCTATGACAGCTCCAAATAAAGGATGCATCTAGTTGAAGAAGCATGCCAATGGCCAAATATAAGTCCATTGGCATTTGCAAATGTTGTAAATCCCTAAAATCCAGTTTTATCCCTGATCTCCGATGTTTAAGCATAGCGCAGCACCGTGCAAACGTGCGGCGCTTTAAATAAAATGTAAAAAAAAAAATAGCCAAAATTGGGAATTTTCACTAAAAAGCTTGCTCTGCCATGCAGGTGAATGGCAGGTTGAAAACAACATGACCACTGAGTAGTGATTGCTAAGGGGGGGAAGCTCAGTGTGAGAGATGTAACAAAGCATTAGTAGGCAATCCTATGCAAATGAGGATAAGGATAGTGAATCCCAATTTTCCCTGGCATGTGAGCCATGTCCCTAGATTGTAAGTGTAGGAGTAGGGGAGTAGTAGAGTAGAAGATATGTGACATCATGAGGGGGTATGGCTGAAAGACTGTAAGCTTATTGGAGCACAGTGGCTTGTGTTTGCCCTGAGTTGCTCAGGATTGCAAGAGGCGTGTCTACAGTTGTCCTAGCTGAAAACCAGAAACCAAAGGTGTACACCGTGGATATACCTGAAATTTCTTGCAAATGTGCTTACACCATGTGCGCGCGTGTGCGCGCGTATGTGCTTGTTTGCACGTTGTTGCCCCTTGTGGAAACAGAAAGGGAAAAGGAAGGAAAAGAAGTAGTAGGAAGTTAACCAAGGAGAACTAGCAGAGCTGCCAGGTGAAATATATCAGAATCAGCCAATTACACAGGCAGTAAACTAACCCAGCCCAGCACTTTAAACTCTGCAAACAGCAGTCTACCCTGTTTTTTCCCAAGAACTCTGCAACACTGCAGTATACAAAGAGTGAAAACTTAAAAAGCTTAAGTCAGACAAAATGTTAGGGGCTGCTATTGCTATCATAAACCAACATGTGCAAGATGCTGAGGGTGGTGATGTTGTGAATGCTGCTGAGCAACCCACAGTGAGGAGACGGAGAAGAGTGTACAGACCCAGAGTAACCTACCAGGGGCTACATGAGCTGATAGTGGAGCGCTATAGAGTGGACAGAGATCTCCTGCAGCAAATTGTTGAGCTGTGCCGGCCACACCTCACACACAGAACCAACAGAGGGGAACCCATCCCAGTGGATACCAAGGTATGTGTTGGCCTACAAATACTAGCTACAGGTACCTTCCAGAGACCAACTGGTGATATGATGGGGGTTTCACAGGCATCAGCATCCAGGATACTGCACCAGTTCCGGGATGCCATGTCAGCACATGTCGGTGACCACGTATATTTCCCCAGTTCCCGTGAGGCATTGGCCAGCAATATGTGTCATTTCCACCAAATAGCAGAATACACTGAGGTAGTGGGTGCAATAGACTGCATGCACATACACATGAAAGCACCACCCGGTGAGTGGGGTAGGGTCTACATCAACCGCAAGGGCTTCCCCTCTATCAACTGCCAGGTCATGTGCGATGCCCAGGGCATAATAATGAATGTGTGTGCTGGCTGCCCTGGAAGCTATCATGATTCCCACATCTGGCATCTGATGCAGATGTACCAGAGATTTGCCAGTGGGGACATCCCTTACGGTCACCTAGTGGGGGATGCTGGATACGCACTGGAGCCGTGGCTGATGACACCCATCAGAAATGCACACACACCCAAACAAGAATTCCATAATGAGGCAAATGCACAAACAAGAAGCATTATTGAGCGTGTGTTTGGGATGCTCGTCACGGTTCCGCTGCCTGGACACATTTGGTGGATCCTTGCAGTACTCACCAACTACATGTACCCAAATTGTCATGGTATGTGCCATGCTACACAATATGATCCTGAGAAAACAGCTGCAGCAGGAACAGCATGGGGCAGGGCAAAACAGCTCCCCACCATTGCTAAGGCCTGCACAGGCACAGCGTGACTCGGAGGACGACAACCTGAGCCTGCCCCAGTAGGCAGAAGGAGGCGTGCCCAGTATGCCTTGGCCTTGGCAAAGAGGCAACGCATAGCACATACACTGACTCAGTAGGAACCCTGGAAATGACATCTCTCTCTGACTCGCACATACAATAAAAGGGATGCCTAACTTGACACTACCTGTTTTCAAACATGTATAGGTAGTGTACTATGTGCATCCGGCATAAGCAGCCCTGCAGCACCACCTGAGGCATGATTGCCCTATTTTAAGCAATATAAAGCAGTGCTAAGCACATTTTACCACTATTTAGCATATTTAAACACAATTGTGTGGAGCTGCGCACCGCTCTAACTAGTGCAACGTTGGGCAACGTTGGGCAATGTTGGGCAAAGTCGGTCAAAGTCGGTCAAGGTCAGGCAAAGTTGAGCAAAGTCAGGTAAACACGCTCACACCTGCTTTACTGTTCCTTAAGCAGTCTGGTCTGCCCAGCAGGAAAATAAAAAGCAGTGACAGGGATCGAACTCAGGATACTGTGCACTATAGTCACAGTACTGAACCACTAAACCATGACAGCATTTCACTGGCACAGACACAACAGAATGACTGTAGACTAATGCAAACACAAACAAATGCTGTATCATGCCCTCTGAAGAGGCATATGAGTAACTTCCCCCCAGGCCTATGCAGACAGATAACAGCAGGTCAGACAGTGTGATGTGGGTTGGGTAGGCTATGAAGTCACAAACTAATATGCATGTAATTGGAAGCTAAGATCTGTAGTACAGTAGTATGCCTCAAGCCAGTATGATAGGCAACAGCACAGACTGAAATGGAGTACCTGACATAGCAGTGCAGGCCTAGCAAATGTGTATAAGTGTCAGGTGAACCCCTCATCCTATGTACACCCACAGTAACAATCAGGTGTGCCCCCCCTGGGTAGAAATGTACAAATAATAGCTGTACCCTCTGTATGTAGAAATGTTGATAAGTCTATGCAAAGTGACTCATGAAGCCCTGCATGCACAGCGCGCTTCCTTTCGATGTACAACACAAAGGTGAGCCCTGAAGTAAAAGCCAACTTGATTGTTCACACACATATAGTATATATGCCCATACTGGGCATGCTCACGCACAAACAAATTTAGCAAGTTTCAGTCAGCAACATACTGAAAGGTCATACTGGGCATGCTCACACACTTAGACCATGTCTAAGTACAGCAGTGGGCCACACATATCTGGCAGCTGCAGTTCTTACCCCAGATACTTGTCGCTATTCACCAATCCTGCCTTGCGCACACAGTTATATGAAAACTGACCCATATAATATATTGGACTCCTGTCATAATCAAACTATGTACTACAAGTTCTTAAGTTGTTCAAAGAAAATGAAAATTCAAAGAAGATCAATAAATCTCCGATCAGTATCATAAATAAACAATGAGCACTCCTAACATTATCCAATCCATGTTCTGGCAAAAATATTGTCAAAGAGTCCATAGAGAACCATGAAGCTTTCTTTCGCTATGTCATAAATATCAATGTAAACTCATATATGTTCTGAGTCAGTGCAAACTGTAAATGAATACATGTACATGACTGACACTGCCAACATCTTGTCAGACAGGTTCATACATATTTACCCCCCTCTCACTGACAAAAGGGCTCATTATCATACCTGGAGATTGTGAAAACCCAGAAATCACATATACAATGGTTAAACAGCTCTTTCCAAACCTAAAAATATGGTGTCTATGGGATGACATGGTTTCACTAGCTGTGTCATATTTGAACTCCAAAACAAACAGACCCTGCACCTGAACAGTCTGTTGAGACTCACCCTCTGTACAGGATATGAAACTGTTGAATGGGTTACAGCAACATTTGGCACACTCCACAAGTGTTGGTGCACAACAGACCATGGGAACTGTTGTCTTATAAGCCTATTAAGCCTGATCTGCAAGGCCATGGAGTCCATCATGATGGAACTCATAAACAGAGCTATTGGGAGCCTATAAACACCCAACCCTACCCATTTTGGTTTGGTCAGGGGCAGATCATGGTTCCCAAACCTGCTAGACTGTTTTCAAGGCAGTCACCCAGGACATACATCAATGAAATGAGCTACACACGTCCCACATAGACCTTGAAAAGCCCTTTTCCAACATCTCAGACATGTCATATTCACAAAATCAACAACCTGTGCATAAATATGTATGTCATCTGATGGATTGCCAACTGGGGCACAGATACATCCCACAAGGTAAGAATTGTGATCTCCTGTTCAAGCTGGTAACAACTGCTGTCCCCCATGGCTCAGCCCTGGGACCCCTCCTGTCTGGTGTATACTTTTCAGAAATACAGTCAAACACACAAGGGCTATGCTTAGCAAAGTTTGTGGATGACTGAAAAATAGTTGTCATAATCGATGTTTGGGACAACAGAGACATCCTTAAAAAGGGTCTCAGTCAGACAGATGTGGTGTCAAAATTATGGCCTCAAGCTACAGTCATACAAATACCACATAGGCGCCAACACTCTAAATATGGAGGTGATAATAAGGGATCTATGGACACATGTGGATAGTCATCTCTACTTCCAGAAACACATTCACAAAGTGGTTAGAAAATCATGCTATGTGTTCCAACAAACTGCCAAGTTCTTTGCATGTAGGTCAAAGGAGGTTCCCTTTACTCATCAGTCATCAGACCCATCAGAGAGTACCACAACACACTTGCGATGAATCTGACTAGGCACCTTCAGCAGCTGGAAAGACAACTGAAGTACCCCAACAAGAGGATTACTGGCCTCAAACAGTTGCCCCATGCAACAAGACTGAATTTAACTCAATCTGTACTCTGTTGCATACTGTCAACTCAGGAGATCTCTGCCCAACAGACAGGTCCATGCTCAATGCAGAACTGATGTACATGCGCTATTTGAAGTAAACCCAAGCTCACTGTACCACATGCTCTAGGGATATCATCATCACAACATTAAATAAAACATGTTGGAGGGATACATTACTAACTCACAGACTTCCCTTGCTTTGGAACAGGCTCCCAACCGACATTAAGCCGAGTCCCTCACTGACACTCTTCCAGAGGAGCCTTGATGAGTGTATGTGAAACTGAACTGTCACACCATGGATCACTTCATCAGCTCTACTACACAGAGGCCTAGGGAACTAACTCCATGGGTGGTGATAGCTGCACACTCTGGCCATACTAATATATGCCTTCAGGCAGATAGCCTATTACCTACCCATGTACACACACACACATATATGTATATATATATATATATATATATATATATATATATATATATATATATATATACATACATATATATATATGTAGGGGGAACACAGTATAATAAGCCAAAGATGGATGGGCAGAGATGTGTGTAAGAGGGTGACCATGACAGGGAGCCATCCAGGACTGTCCCACCCAGCACACATCCCAATGGCATGAAAGACATGAGGTGCACATCTCTCCCACTGTACATAACAGCCACCAGTATCTGTAAGCATTACAGTGTATGTGGTCCATGTGATTGCTGTACAACATGACTGTACAATGAAGTACACATCTACTATCTGTAGACATGTACCTGCCACATAGGTTCATAGGTATGTAGTAGAGTATCTCCACGAAGGCATATATCAGCCTACGCAAGTTGTGCAGCTTTCACCACACCATTGGGTAGTCTCCCAAGGCCTAGTTCTAATAGTTAGTACCCTAAGCCCCTTTCTAGTGGGGCTGCTGATGTGATGCCTGGCATGAATTGTCTGTTTCCCATCCACTCATCAAGGTTCCAATTGAAGAGTGTCAGAGAGGGGTTCTGTCTTATGTACATTGGGACTCTGTTCCACAGTAAGGCAAGTGTCTGGGATGGTACTCTATCCCACCAGCATGCTGTATTCATCATTGTGATGAGGTTCATATCCCTAGAATGTGTAGGGTGACTCAGTGTTGTTATCTGTAGATGGAGCATGTTCAACAGTTATGTGTTGGACATGGCTCTGGTATGTTAGGCAGAGTGTGCCTCTGAGTAGGTGGAACACAATAAAGAACATGGTTGTCAAAGGAAAGATGACTTTCTACTTGTGTCTCCAGATCCCTTATCACCTTGTCATTTTTAAGGGGGTAACACCTATGTGGTAGTTTGTGGGTATTTTGTTTTCAACAAAGAGGATCACTATGCATTCCTCCACAGTGAGCTTGAGGCCATGATTCTGACACCACACATCTGTCTTATAGAGTCCCTTCTGAAGAATATGTTTGTCTTCCGGGGAATCTATTATGGCAAACACTTTACAGTTCCCAGCAAACTTAGTCAACCACAACCCTCCTGTGTTGGCATGTACATTTGAGAAGTCTATACCAAACAGGAGGGACCCCAGGACTGAACCCTGGGGGACACCAGTTGTTACCAGTGTAGAGTCTGACATGTAGCCAGCAACTCTTAATGTGTGGGATCTATCTGAGAGCCAGTTTGCAATCCATCTTGTGATGTATGGATTCATGGCCAGGTTGGTGAGTTCATATATGATACCTGACTGGGGAATGGTGTCAAAGGCCTTAGCGAGGTATAGGTAGGCTGTGTTGAGCTCATTTCAATCATCTGTAGCCTGGGTAACTGTCAAAGAAATCCTCCCAGTTCAGGAGGCGTGGTCTGCATTTGATGAAGCCAAACTGGGTGTGCTCAACTGTGTGAAGGTTCCCAATCTTTGTATTGTTGACTTCCATTATGATTGGATCCATTGCCTTGCAGAACACACTCATCAGGCTCATAGAGCATGAATGCCAAAGGGTTTTTGTGGCCCCACCCCTGTGGAGTGTGAATAATATTGCTGTGCGACATTCTATGGGTACATATCCTGTAGAGAGTATGTAGAGGGAGGTGCAGATATCCTTGATGAATATGGATACATCCTCACCCTATGTGCTATGATTCAGGAGCTGATGCTGGAAGGAATGGAATGAGTAGTATCCTGGTAGTGCTGGTGTGCTGTCTGGAGCCTTGAACTAGGTTTCTGTTACTGCACAGATATCAATATTCTCCATAATGAGAAGTGCCTCGAGTGTGTGCATCTGGAGGCTGAGACTTCTGGCAATGAGTGCATTTAGCTCACTTTGTGATTATTTGTGTTGGTTACGGGGTTTGGTTTGTCCTGCGTGACCGGAGTTCCACACCTGAAGTCAGCACCTCATTGGTCCCATCTGACCATAAGCTAATTACTCTACATATCCACATTCTGAACCCACACCCCATTAAGGAAACCATGTTAAAAAATGTCTCCAAAGCCAACTTCATGCTTCTTAAGACAGAAGTACTGAACTACAGGACACCCATGCAGATGGACAATACAGTTACGACTACTGAATCCTTCATAATTGCACTTTATAAGCACTTACATGACTGCATGCATTGTGCTATCCCAAACAGAACCAAGACTCTATCCTCCAAGAAAAGGAAGCCAATCTGGTGTTCCCCTGCCATAAACAAACTGCACAACAGAAGGAAGAAACTGTTGCAAAAGGGGTCAACATCAGTAAGAAGCTGTGATCCCTGATAAAATCCTCCAAAGCTAGTTACAAAAACAAAATCGACACTGATTCTAAAGACAACCACAAAGAATTCTATAGCTATGTCACGAATCTCAATGGCAACACTCAGATCTGCTCTGAGTTACAGCACAATGGCACTAAATATACAGACCCAACTGATATTGCCAGCATCCTGGCAGATAGGATCAGTGCTAACTTTACCCCCCTCTCACTCATGAAAGAGCACATCTGTATAACGGAAGACTGCAAAGTTGCTGTCATCATGGCTGCATAGCTAAAAAACACTCTCCAAAGCCAGGAACACAGCATCCATGGGATCAAATAACATCCCAGGCTGTGTTCTACATAAACTACAGAACAAACAGGCACCACACCTACGTACCATGTTCAGTCATAGCCTCACCTCAGGCTTTCTGCCTGATGAATGGCACACAGTGACAGTTATCCCACTACACAAGGGTGAGCCACCACAGACTCCAGGAACTAGCGCCTCATTAGCCTGATGAGCCTGCTCTGCAAGGCCATGGAATGTATCATCATATAACTTATAAAAAAAGACATTGGTAATCTCCAAACTCTGGACCACAACCATGCTGGGTTTGTAAAAGGCAGATCATGTCTCCTAAACCTGATAGATGTCATTGAAGCAGTTACCAGAACCATAGACAAGGGTAAGGTGGTTCACACAGCCTATGTAGATCTTGCCACGGCTTTCAACACCATCCCCCACTTTGGAATTATTGATAAACCCACTAAACTAGGTATAAATCGCTATGTCACAAGATGGGTTGCCAACTGGCTCACTGACAGAACACACACTGTGAAAGTAGCAGACTCCAAGTACAACTTTGGACCAGTGATGAATGCAGTACCACAGGGTTCAGTCCTGGGTTCTGTCCTGTTTGGTATCTACTTCCCTGCAGTAAATGTTAACATGGAAGGTCTCTGGCTAATGAAGTTTCCAGATGACTGTAAACTAGGAGCCATAACTGAAACTACTAAAGATGTGGACATCCTACAAAAGGGCCTCACTGAGACAGATGCCTGGTGTCAAATCCATGGCCTCAAGCTCAATGCCAAAAAGTGCATTGTCATCCCCTTTGGTAAAAACTCTGTAGCCATGAACTACAACATAGGCGGTAGTATACTTAACACTGAAAGTGTGATAAGAGACCTTGGGTCACAGGCAGACAGTGGACACACCTGTGATAATCACATCCCCACAGTAGTCAGGAAATCCTTCTACGTGGCACACCTCATCACAAAAGGTGTCTCATGCAGAATAGAAGAGGACATTGTTCCCCTCTACTCATCACTCACTAGATCCATAATAGAGTACAACGCCCCTTTTGCTATGTACCTCACAAGACATCAACAACAACTGGAAAGCCTGCAGAAATACCACACAAAGAGGATTAGTGACCTGAAATACATGCCATACACAGACCATCTCAAAATTCTCCAGCTGTACTCTCTCGCATATCGCCTACTCAGAGGTGATCTCTGCCTAACATACAAAGCTATGTCAAACACAGAGCTGTTGGACATGCTCCATGTAAAACACTCACAATCCCTCTGATCTTCAGCCCCAAAACCCAGAGTGAAATACAAAAGGAAGGAGTGTATCCATTTACCTTATGGATACCCACACCTTCAGGTTAGTCACACAGCATGAGGCCTTGGAGACCATGCAAGGGCAACTAACATTGGGCAAAGCTGCTTATCAGATTGTAACCTGCTAAAGATCACCTACCTTGTCTCAGGAACCTCACTCAGTATTCCTGAGAACACTGGAAAATATAAAGGTCCTACCAAACACCATTATATGAGGAGATTACAACTACCCAAACACTGACTGGGAGAATTACTCATGTACAACATCCTTTGCCCAATGCTTCCTAGAGTTTAAAAACTCAAATGCCCTGGAACAACTGGTCACCATGCCCACTAGAGGTGACAACATACTGGACCTGATCATCACCAACATGGGGTACCAGTGTTCCACACCAGAGATAAACCCCTCACTGGTAAAATCAGACCATAAAGTAATCACACTGGACATCCAAATCCTGCCCCCCCCATTCAAGGAAACCACTGTGAAGAAATTTTCAAAAGAAAACTGCACACTTCTCAAGACCAAAGTGGAAAGTTCCAAAGCCCCCTTGCTATAGGATAATGCTATACAATCTGCAGAATCATTTACAAGTGCATTCTATGAGCATCTACAGGGATGCATGGATCAAGACATCCCAAATAAAACCAAGACACACTCCTCCAAAAAGAAGAAACCAATCTGGTGGTCATTGCCCATAAATAAGCTATACAACAGAAGGAGGAAACTAACACATGATAGAGCAAACTTCACAAAAGGTAAGGCATCACTGATCATTATTAGGAAGAAACAATGATCACTCATAAAATAACCCAAGGCCAGTTTCTAAAGACAAATCACCAAGGAATCTAAGAATAACAACCACAAAGCCTTCGTTAGCTATACCAAACATTTAGGTGGCAACTCTCAAATATGCTGTCAACTACTGAAAAATGGCAAAAAATACACTGAACCAACTGACATTGCCCACATCCTGGTGGACAAGTTCAGTGCAAACTTCACCCCCCTCACCCCCAAAAGGGCCTGTGTCTATCCCAGAAGAATGCAGAGCCCCAGACTTCATGGACATACAGGTAAAAACAGTCCTCTCCAAAGCTAAGAACACAGCATCAATGGGACTGGATGGTGTCCCAGGCTGCGTCTTACACCAGCCCCAAAAGGAACTACACCCTCACCTACATTCACTGTCCAGACTCAACCTTAGCACAGGCTATGTACCCAAAGAATGGCATACAGCAACAGTCATCCAGCTCCACAAAGGTGGTGCCACAACAGAACCTGGAAACTATTGCCCTATCTGCAAAGCTATGGAGCAAATTATCATGGAACCCATAAACAGAGACATTGGGAACCTCCAGACACTGGACTCTACCCAATTTGGCTTTGTTAAAGGCAGATCCTGCCTCCTAAACCTAGTTGACTTCTTTGAAACAGTTACCAAGGACATAGATGGAGGTGAAAGTAGTCCACACAGCCCACCTGGACCTCACTAAGGCCTTTGACACCATTCTCCATTCTGGCATCATGGACAAGCTTACCAGCTTCAACATTAACCCATATGTCACAGGATGGGTGGCCAACTTGCTCACAGATCAAACACACATGGTCAGAGTTGTGGGTGCCATGTCCGACTCTAAACCAGTCACAAGTGGCATCCCACAGGTCTTGGTCCTGGGACCCCACCTGTTCAGTAGATACTGCTCAGAGGTGCAGGCAAGCACAGGAGGAGTATGGCTGACCAAGTTTGCAGATAACTGCTAACTGTGGTCCATAATCAACTCTATGGCTGACACAGACATCCTCCAGAAGGGTCTTACAGAGACAGATACCTGGTGTCAAAACAATGCCCTCAAGCAGAATGCCAAAAAATGCATAGTCATCCCCTTTGGATAAAACAAAGTGCCCACAAATTACCACATAGGTGGTAATCCAGTATGTACAGAGAATGTAATTATGGACCTGTGGACCCAGGTAGATAGTAAACTCTCCTTTGATGATCACATTGCCAAAGTGTTTAGAAATTCCTTCTATATAGCCCACCTAATGTTACCTAATGTAACCCATTTTGTCAAGTCTGATGATGTCACCATCCTACAAATATACCTGTTTAAAGGCAAGCTCCCAGTAATGAGTACAGTGTGTTGTGCAAATGTGTACTGCTCTAGTATCATTAGCTAGGGGTTTGAATCCTGCACTTGACAACTGTATGAGAGTGTGTGTCTCCTTGAAGTGGAGCAACCTTTTTAAAGACTACTGAAACACCTTAAAAGTGGTATACTCATCTTTGTCAAGTCTTATGATGTCACCATCCTACAAATATACCTGTGGAAAAAAGCTCCCAATAATGAGTATAGCGCATCATGTAAATGCGTGCTGCTCTAGTATCCTAAAGTAATTAGGTAGGGGATTGAATCCTGCACTTGCCAACTGTATGATTGAGTGTGTGTGTGTCTTCTGGGAGAGGAGCAACCTTTTTGAAGACTACTGAAACACCTTAAAAGTGGTATACTCATCTTTGTCAAGTCTGATGATGTCACCATCCTACAAGTATACCTGTGGAAAAGAGAGCTCCCCATAATGTGGATAGCATGTTGAGTAAATGCATACTGCTCTAGTATCATAAAGTAGTTAGGTAGGGGTTTGAAGCCTGCACTTGCCGAGTGTGTGTGCTCCCTTGAAGAAAAGCAACCTTTTTGAAGACTACTGAAACACCTTAAACGTGGTATACTCATCTTTGTCTAGTCTGATGATGTCACCATCCTACAAATATACCTGTGGAAAGGAGAACTCCCAGTAATGTATATAGTGCATCATGTAAATGTGTACTCCTATAATATCATAAAGTAGTTAGGTAGGGGGTTGAATCCTGCACTTGTTGACTGTGTGTGCATGTATGACACTGTTGGTCAATTTGTCGTGGGTTTTGCTTTTACTACTGTATGACATATCACAATGACAACAGTATGTGCATTACACATGTCAGGTAGCTGTGTGGCAAATACATATACATACATGTGACCTCAATTATTTCATAGGTGGGGACCCTGCTTTCTCCATGAACACATCTGTTATCTTTGCCAGACTGTGCTGCTGCTTTCCAGACCTTAGGTCACATCTGTATGCTTGTGACAAGCCTAGCCACTGCACTGATCCCTGGCCTACGTCATCCATTTCACATACACTGATTACGGTTTCTATTGAATAGTGTGAGTGAGGGTTTATGCCTGAGGTATATTTGAAACCTGTTCAAAAGCAGCAAAGTCTGTCAAAGATGGCTATTTATTATAGGTGTGCAACAACCTTTGTGGATATGCATGCAGACCCCTTATTACTTATGTGATCCACAGAGGGATTTCCTTTGGAAATGTGATTATCAAAGGAGAGATGACTTAACACATGGCTCTATGTATACATCGGTACATGTTCCACATTTTGTGGGCTACTACCTATGTGGTACTCTGGGGATACTATGTTTTGTAAAAGTGGATGACTATGCTTTATTTTGCTTATAGCTTTACAGCATGGGCTTGACACCAGGTATCTGTCTGTATGATACCCTTTTGGAGGATGTGTGTGTCATCTGGAGAATGCATTATAGCCCACAGTATGCGTTGCCAAACGTGGCCAGACATATCCCTATTGTGTTTGCTTGTACCTAAGAAAGCTATATGCCAAACAGGACTGGTCCCAGGACTGAGTGCAGGTGAATATCACTTGCTACTGGTATAGAATAGTACTTGAAGGCTGCAAATGTTACTGTGTGTCCTACATCTGTGTGTCAGTTGTCAAGCCATCATCTAACAATTGTTTATGGGCAGGCTGTTGAGGTTATGTATACTACCAGAATGCAAACCAATGACAGATAGTAACATCAGTATTACCCACAGCACAGTGTCAAAGCGTGTCATACACACACGTGTACTCAAGGTCCAAAATGTGTGTAGTACAATGCATACTGGCCACCAATAGAAACTATGGAGTGTTAACACTGTCTAATACAGGGCATGTCACCCTGCCCATGTGTCCAATATGCACGTACATGCAGACAGTGCACCTCAACCATGTTCACAAATGTACACCTGCAAATCTGTGCTGCACACATCCCACACTTACTGTCCACTCTATAACACATGCTGACAAAACTACACACATCAGCCAAGTGGCAAATGGGCAGACAATACACAATTGGAATAAACACTGGTGTAAACAATACTACATTGATAATTATAGCTTTAATGCATCATGCCTGCTCAGCTACACTTTCAAGGATATCATTACACTTTACTGCTGACAACATGCTACACATTAAAACATTGCTATACTGTAATAAAGTCACCCTGTGCATCAGCACCATGTTAGCCTGTTCCTGCATCAATGTTACAGATGACAGGAGGTGGCACAGGTTTCATCATATGCACAGGGTGTGTTGTTGGTTTGCCAGAGGCCTGCATTGAGCCATACAATCAACATGTGTGTGTGTGAGTGTGTGTGTGAGGGCCAAGAGTACTGTTATGGGCCAATCTGGATGTAATGTGTGCGTGTATGTGTTTGTCCTAGGTGTCTGGTTTATGTGTGTGTCTGCATGCACACAGTTCCACCATGTGGCTGCCATATACAGGGATTTGTGGGACAGCTACTGACTGTACCTGGCAGGCTTTACAGATTACCGTCTCTGGCCAAAGATACACGACCTGTGCCTGGCAGGGGTGCTACAGACAGTATCAGATACTAATCCAGACTGGGTGCTATCCTCAGAGGTTGACATATGTCCACTGGATCCAGGTCCGTGCTGGGACTGGCCAGAGCCACGTGCACATGGACTTCTAGGATGGTCTATGGACAGCCCCTCCAACATTGCTGGGGCTGGTACTGGCACTACGGGAGCAGCTATGACTTGATGGACATCCACGGCGACTGCCAGCTGATGATGTTGCTGGCATACATCCACGTCGACGTCTCAACTGTCCCGCACTGTCCTGACACATGGACATGACATTGTGGAGGACATCTAATGTCTCACCCCGACGTCTATCAATGACCTCAGTGTAATTACGGATGGCACCTGCTAGGTCACGGATACTGTTATTTACAGAGGTGGTATGAGCCCTCTGTGCCCTTAGTCCCTGTCTGGTGTACCGCTCCATACGTGTCTATGCCTCCATGACAGCCTGGAACATTCGTGTGGTTGTAAGTGTTGTGGCACGTCTGCCAGGGGCATGATGACCAGCAGTGCTCTGACAAGAACCCCTGGGCATCTGCCTATGTGGTACCGTTCCAGACATCTGGCTATGGCTGCTGTGTCCTGATGCATGTGCCATAGATACCACACTGTCCTGGCCAGTGCTGACTGTACACTGTCCCTCTGCTAAGGGCATCGGTGATGATGGATGTACAGGCAGTATGACTGTGCATGGATGGGGTGGAGACTTGTGTACTGTCAATTGGTGGCCCAACAACAGACCCTGACAAACCTCCCTGTGCCTCAACACACCTATCCTCATTATCACTATCTGTGTCAGTGACATCAGGTTCCCTGCTGCACCAGCCCCACCTCAGCACCTGTGAGAGGAAAACAGGAAACACACTTTAAGACCTGTACATGATGTCAGACCACATGCACACATGCACATGCACACATGCACACACACACAAATACACTCCTCACTAAAGCAGACATACACACAAATAGACACACAGACACACACATACACACACACACACACACACACACACACACACACACACACACACACACACACACACCACCAGCAATCTCAGAACATACTCAATAGCAGTTGATGGTGGGGTACAGTATCACAAGCAAAACAGTCATATCACACATGTCAGCATGCAGGATGTGTTGCTCAACAGCATGCAGTGCAAGTGTAGAAAGTCATTGTTGCTAACAGTATACATGGCTTTGATGCATGTGTTTTCTTGTTTGGTGATTGGCCTCCCCCTGGAATGCAATGCATACATGGACACAACATTGCTGTGCAAGTATTCAAAACTCTGTAATGTACTGTGCACCATCACTCACAGGTCTACATACCATGGCTGGATGTGTATCTGTGTGCCACATAGATATCCAATTCTGATTAGAGCCTCTGTGTCTTCAGCAAATAATTGTGGACAGAGTTTAAGCTCATGCATGATGTGTATACACACAAGATCAGTGGTGCATGTATAACTGATGGAATACCATTGGTCCACAAACCCAATGTACAGGTGTTATGGTGAGTTTAGATCATATTGTGGACATGCCAGTGTCATCCATGACATGGCATGCTAAAACACAACTGCAAATTTAAACATCACACATACCCAATGTGTGTCATATGACCAAGCCACTCAATAGCATCACAAGACATATATGTGTCAGTTGTGCAAATGGGGATTGGTATGCATATTGTTCAGAGGTGCATATGTTTGCACACACACAACATTGAGGTGTATAACAATGAAAGCTATGTGTAGTACTGTGGTTACAATAACTGGATGGGGTGTAGTACCATAAGCCATTATCATGAAGCATCATGTGGTCACTCAAGGCTACAAATGTGTCCCAAACCAGCACCTATCATGCTGTACCAGAACTGCACTACCAAGGCTATATTCACCATTTCACAACCAGTTGTTACATGGGTTTGTAAGGAGGCCAATAAGGAGCATTCCCTAACATAAATGTGTTGTGTGTTGCAGAGTGTTTCACTGCCCCATGATAGGCCTCTACCCCTCAGGTATATTATGTGTGCTGTGTGGATGACATTTGGAATACTGGAGTGTGACTTTACAGAGGGTTTGTGAATCCGTCATGTGTAGCATGTTAGCATGTTCTGTGTATGACATAGTTGTGTATGTTATGTGCATGTTGTGTATCGACTCTGCCCTAACCAATGGTCACTACAGTGTAGCCACATTTGTTTGAGATAGTCTGTGTATTGCATGTGCTTGAGGCAGCTAATCACATTAGTGAGATGTGCGTGGTCTTACAGCAAACATGCACAGCATGCATTATGGGTAAGTGTGTTACATGTGTACATGGCCTACACCTTAACTATGACATCCACTTTTTATTTGCAATAATAAATGTAGAACACACTCACCAGCATCTGTCCGCTGCCTTGCTGTCACACCAGAGGGACCTACATAGATATGAGACAGTTAGTCAGTGGCTACAACTGCGGCATTGCTACTGTAGGTTTGCAATCTTGCAGTAGAACAACCGTTTACATTCACAGGCCTACAGATTATGTTCCAAATGATCAGTATTGCGCAACAACAGGCTCCACATCTTCTAACTACAGTACACATCTCACATATGCATGATCTACCAATAGAGGTAACAGTAATCTACAGATATGCCATGTTAGCTGCATGCTCCATGTGTTCTTGCTGGGTGGCTCCAACCTCCATCATGGTAAATGTCTGCTGCTGTTGTTGTTGGGCAGGTGCCACCAGGCTCAGGAGCAGCTCATCCACTCTGGTGAGGGGGGGATGGATGTTAACCCCACCACCTGTTGCAAGCTGTTGTCTCCGCACATCAGAAGCATGCTGACGGACATGTCTAAGTAGATCATTGCAGTGGTGGCGTACCTGCTCATATGTCCGGTTATGCAGGCCTACCTCGTTTACAACATCTTGCCACATTGCAGTATGCTCCTGCTGGTCTTGGCTGGTTCTGGAGAATAGTAGGCTGTAGGGCTGAATCATACAGCTGGTAAGAATCTTATCTTCAGCACTACTGTAGCTAGGATTTCTATGGTGTGCCATGATCCCTGGAAGACATAAAGAAAAAATTTGTCTGAGCAAGTCATATGGCACATTTAACATTATACAGTACAGATATCACTGAACTGCCATATATAGCAACCTATTAGCTTACTGAGATTAAACACTTTCACTACCACTTATCAGTGCTCACCCCACAACTGCTTGAACGTGCCTGGCACGCTCTATATAATAAACCATGTTCTGCACAGCAACAAAATAAAATCGCTATATAAGACTATACAAGAGTACCTGGCACACTATATGCAACACAATGCACCACCTAGCCACAGCAGATATAGATCAAGCCAATGCATAAAGAAATATGTCATCCATCGCAATGTTTGTAAGGTCCAGTTACAGTATTACCATTATACCACACAACTTACTGATGGTAAACCCATGGCCAAAATATGTGCACAATTGTGAATATAGGTGGCATACTGCTGTAGTAAACTATAAATGTTGCTAGATATGCAGTTATATGTTGTAACACACATATGACAGAGGACATGTTACAGGCATACCCACACACACATCAGACATAATTACAAGACACAAAAGTGTGGCAACCCAGATAAGCTTTACGTATATACCATACAGTACTGTGTGTCAGTACTTACAAAACCTTAAGCTTGAGGAATGCAATCTGTGATGACTATAGGGACCATACAAAACAGTGGTTCCAAGCAATGTGGACATACACCATACTTTGCTGTTTAGGCCCAGAGCTTCATGTAGTACTACAGTACATACAGGATTTGGATTCAACATCAGTACTAATCAATAAGCATACATGTAGTGCTTTAGCCTCCAATGACACACCCCAGTTAACACCAAGGGACTACATCAGACTGTAGGCCATAGTGCTTTATCTGCCTAGCAACAGCATACACAGCTTTTGCTAGGATCAAAGCAAGGACCCATAATACCATGACAGAAACAGTTTCCCACTAAGCTATCCCACAAATACACATCTTTGACATATTCACCAACACATTGACCATCACACTCAGTCAACTTTACATAGAATCTATTGCAACAAGTAGATGTGGGTGTGTATGAGTATATATGTCTCTC
This sequence comes from Protopterus annectens, assembly GCF_019279795.1. Taxonomy (NCBI): domain Eukaryota; kingdom Metazoa; phylum Chordata; order Ceratodontiformes; family Protopteridae; genus Protopterus; species Protopterus annectens. The sequence continues at coordinate 65,099,376 of NC_056742.1, read as the reverse complement.
TGTGTGTGCGTGTATATGTATATATATATATATATATATATATATATATATATATATATATATATATATATATATATATCTACATACATATACACATCCATTGGTGCACATATACATATAGGCACGTATACAGTCCACCTTTCATGGTGGGAATAACAATTATACAAAGGATGTGAGGTATACAGTAATGTAATAATATCGCACAGTCTTGTGAGAGATGCATTGAAAGTGTTCACAGCCCATGTAGCTTTAGCAGGTCTCACTGGCTGCAACATTGCAAACTGAACAAAACTCCCACAGTGTTTAACCACCACATGTCATAAACCAGCACTGTATGCTGTCTTGTTTGTCACACACTAAAACCTACATACAAATATGCACATAACAACCTTCACCAACATATATATGTCCACCCTTCACCAACAGTTGCAATATGTCCCTTGCTCTATGCACATATACAGATGTTAATATATATATGACACATATATATCTCTCCGTATGTGTGTGCAATACACACACAAAGTCCTCACTGTTGTAAGTCCCTGAACCTCACAGCTGAACTGTTGGGCCTTGCTGCAACATGAACAGGTGTCACATGTGAACACACAGTAACATTAGAGGGGGTATATATAGCTCCAAATGCTAGATTAGCATACTAGCCTGGTACAGCAGTTGCCAATGCTAAGCTACACTTTAATATGAATATCATGCATGTGTTACTCTGTCACACCCATTTTTATATAAATGTTTGCGCTAATCCCCCAAACAGCCATTGGCCACACTACTGTACAGAACACTGATAACATGGATCAGATGTTTGACATTTAATGCTGAGCTACACATTTCACAGTTATGTCCCACTGCCCACAGGTACACACTGAATTGTCCATGGCAGTAGTTAAGCAGGACATCTGTGCATAGATATGTACTGCTGCCACATATGAATGGTTCACATTATGTAGAGTACTCTTCAAAAACATCTACTACATGCCAGTAAATACATATCTGTTACATACCTTTCCTTTGTATGAGTTGGTATTATTTCTTTTTCTTTTTCCTTTTGCTTTTCACTGTCTCTCTCTCTCTCTCTCTCTCTGTCAGTCTCTGCAATAGAGTGATTGAGTTTGTTGGCAGCAATTACAGCCTGCTTTTATAGGTATTTGCACATGTGCATGTAATGGCCTCTGCACCAATTGGTGGCCACCATTTGCTAATTGCATGCAGCCTGCTGTGTGGTAATTGCAGTAATCACTGTCATAGCAACCCAATGCTATAAATTGTTAACTCAGGTAGGCGTGGCCCTTTCAGCTTTCCAAGATGGGGATCATGCTTGTTTTCTGTGGACATCGTTGTTTAAGGCAGAAGGTTGGTATAGTTCTTATATCTGAAGCCAGGGGTGTAGCCAGTGATTCAAACGTTGTACTCAGACCTGAATGTTGCTTCCAGTACACACTTGTCAGTGTAGAATTGTGCTCACCCCTCAAAACGCTAACCCAAGATACATGGGAGTATGTACTTTTCTAATTGTACAATTAACTGCCATACAAAACTAGTTATTGAGATGGATTCCTTTGACACATGAATTGTTTGTGAACTGCTATACTGTGAATATTAATTTACTCACTTCTGAACAGTTTGTGCATTTTTTAGTGTTGACATTAGCACAGGCTGCTCAAGAAAACTGGACAAATTTCAGTACTGAGTATGCCTACATACATCCTTGGTAGACCCTGAACACACAGGTATATTCTACATTTAGTGTAGGGGTGCAGAAGTACAGAGAGCATTATGTATTATTGTGTATTATTGTGTATTATTTTATCTTGCTGGACTTAAAGGGTTGATGTGTACCTGTTAGTTTATCAAGGCAAGTAGTCTGTCTGCGTAGGTCCCAATTGTGGACCTATCCACATGGCAGCCAGAGATTAGCCTGTTATTCTTTGTCTGTGCACCACACCAGCCCTTTCAGCACTGGAACAATGGCATTGTTACAGTTGGTTGCTACCAGTACATGGCTGCATCCTTTTGTATTTCAGTGTTGTACTCCTAAATAAGCGTATGCTTCTGGAACTCCTTCCAAAGCTATTTGCACAGTGTGTAACAGCAGAAAAGTTGATATGCCTGTGTGTTTCTGCCTCTGCCAGACCTCTCAAACACTCGGGTACATATTTGAACAGACTCAGGGAAAAGTACATACAAGTGAGGTACAACTTTAAAATATTAGTGCCATTAAGTTGAGACTTTGAGAAAACCAGAGCATATCGACTAATACACCTTTTCTGAAGTGCAAGCAGTGTCTAACTCTTACTTATTGTCATTATTCATTAAGTGTAATTCACCACCTTCCTGGCCAACATCAGTACTTTTCAGAGGGATTCAGAGGGACACAGCTAATATTTGTTTCAAAATCAGGAACATCCCTGAAAATTAGGCACAGTTGGCAGGTATAACCTCTGCCCTAATCAGATATGCCATTGTTTGTCCTGCTATGTTACTGTGTGGGGGTTGTAAAGTGCTGCTGTAACATTATTTCCTGCTAGAATGGCTGTTTCTCTTATCACAGTCATGTAATTCAATTCCACAACAACTGCTGATAAAGATCCACAGAACAAGTTGTGTGTTATGGCATTCCTATTTTTCCTTTACATTCACTCACTCTGATGCATGATATATTTATTTCAGCACAGACTTGTTGTATGTCTACTGTGGTTTAGTGGTACTTCATGCAGTGTATTGTGTACAATGTCCTGGGTTCGAGACTGACAGAGGTGTTTTATTTTGCTGCTGAGCAGAACAAGGGCTCTCACATACAGAGTGACTAAGGCACTTTTAAGCAGTTGTAAGCGGGTTTGTGTGGGTTTGCGCGATGCTTAGCAATGCTTAGCTAAGTGCACACACTCACGCAAACCCGCTAACTACCTTTTAAAAGTGCTTAGTCCTGCTAACCCCGCGCTCATTTCTTTGAAAGAAAAGAAAATGGGGAGATAGGAAAGTGGTGAAAAAGCGGCACAAAGAGGGAAATACAGTAGGAAAAACAGCTCGGGATGTGCAGGATGGGTGTAGGGAAGATCCATAGCTGCCCATTTCTTTAACAGCAACAGCTGTGCATATGCAATAAATTTGGAGGGAAATATGAAACATTCCACCCCTGAGAGAGGGGTGAGGACAACAAAGTATGTTGTACTACCAATTAAATTACATTTTATGTGCCCAGCGGACATGTGTGCAAAATGGGCAGCTATGTATGGGGCGTAATTTTTTTTTTTTTGGAGCTGATTGCCCTTTTTCTTTTTTTTTTTCAGGTGAGAGTGGAATGTGGGGTAGGGAAAGTAGTAATATTTGGGGAGGTAGGTTGGGGAGGTAAACAGACAAGACAAACAAGACACATATGGGGCAGAATGTGACATGTGGTGGGTGAACACCACTGATGGGGAAGGATGTTTGGAAATCGCAAGCCCATGAGCCCACAGATGGCAACAGTGGAACTGAGATCCCCACCCATGGCAGTCACCACTGCACCTTCACAGCCCAGAGGGTGGCTGTGCTGGGGGTTGCATAGGAGGGGCAGGCTCACCCGTGAGTCACGCCACTCATGCCTCAAGCTGGCATAGAGGATCAGTGACAGAACGCTCGATCTCTCTACGCACCACAGTCTGGCATGTTCGGAGGGTGATAGGTGGCCCTCCTCCGCATACGCTTGCACGGGGGGATGAGCCCCATCCCCTGCAGTGCTTCCACCTGAAGGTGGCACAGGGCCAATGGAGGAGGAGGTCCAGGCTGGGCACCGGACCTGCTGGTGCCAGGTGCCATCGCCAGCTGAGGTGGGACAGGTGGGTCCGCTGGGACCAGCCTTCCCATACGTCCTATGTTTTGGAGGATTTAATGAGAATATGGGTTAGTAACAGTCAACATCATTCCCAATTAATGATAGACTAGCTGTCAAAAAACCCGATAAACTCTCCGTGTCCAGGTCCAAAGAGAATAAATATAAAATCAATAAGCTAAAGGAAATGAAGCGAAACAGGAACGAATGTACAAACAAATAAACCATAATTTATTCAATGGTGTCCAGACAGATAAGCGCTTTCGCTAACAAGCATCATCAGATCTTTAAAACATTCACCTTGTAACAGAATTGCTTTTATATAATAAAAGTTATCTATGGTCCAATCAGGGCTTGCAATCAATTAACTCATTAATATCAATGAGTTAATTGATTGCAATGAGTTAATTGATTGCAAGCCCTGATTGGACCATAGATAACTTTTATTATATAAAAGCAATTCTGTTACAAGGTGAATGTTTTAAAGATCTGATGATACTTGTTAGTGAAAGCGCTTATCTGTCTGGACACCATGGAATAAATTACGTTTTATTTGTTTATACATTCATTCCTGTTTAGCTTCATTTCCTTTAGCTTATAGCATTCCCAATTAGTTATAACAGCACGCAGAAGTATTCCCATTAACCCAACACACCAGAGTTCCAACAGTTGAACAGCATGCATAACACATGCATATATAGAAAAACAGTGGACATTACAAAAGCATGCAGGTTTAATTGATGGCAATAGGCCACCAATATTGTGGTATTTGAACAGGGCACATGCATCAAAATAAATGCAGATATTTATAAACCAATAGGACATATGCCCCAACAAATGTTTTGAGATTAGACATACCCATTGAGGTGTGGAATTGTATTTTTTATGCACATACAGTATGGTGGAAAAAGATAGCTCCATTAACAACTTATATATTCTTCTAGTTTACACTACATTCCTATTAACTGCAGTTATATGTCCCCTACATGTATTATTAAACTACCCAATTGTCCTTAAATTGTGAAATGGGTTTTGCTAGATCTTTATATACATGAGCTGTATCTGACATACAAACTGTCCGGGATGCAAATGTTACTGCTACATATTTTGTGAGTTGTTCAGACACACTACTGCTGAGATTGTACACTGACAGCTCTACTTTCCTATAATTATCTAGATATGTTCAGGTGAAATTATCAGTTATATGTTAACAGCTCCCTACATTTCTGGCAGCACACTGACATTTCTGGGGAGCACAATACCAAGGTACTCATGTGCCAGATTAACCTGTACATGCTGGGCATGAGCCAACAGTTGAGGACTGCAAATATGCTTAAAAGCTACTGGCACTCCCTTCATCCACTTTATATGGGCCTACCCAAGCGTGGGTTAACAGCGCTTAATACAACAGTACTATTTCTATAATGCAAGAGTACAACAACATATCAAAGAAAATGACACAGACACACTCCAGGAATTATACAATTATTAAAGACTTAAAACACTTTTCTAGAGGCTCTCTCATTTATTTTATATAACAGTACATGCAGAATAATTATTAAAGAATTATTATACCTTTATTTATTGGGTTAAAACACTTTTTTTCAGGCTGTCTCATTTATTTTATATAACAGTACATGCAGAATAATTACAAACCTGCCTGGTGGTACAGCCTTAGCAGCCTATCTGCATAGGCTTGCTGGTTCACAGTGTGGGCAACTGTGAAGTAAATGAAGTGATATTGAAACATACCTATCCATAGTATAAAATACAATAGCAATTCTTACATACTTAATTCCATGGCTACTTACTCTGTAGTGGGGCATTTTCCATCCCACGGGCCTCCTGGATCCACTGGTCCAGTTGATCCTCCTTGCGTCTCTTCAGGTCTGAGTAGTGGTGTCTGACCTGCTCACCAGCCCGAGGGATACCTGTGGCACTGGTATGTTCATGAGCTAGATGGTTCCAGGCTTCTGCTTTGTATTGGGTGCCCTGGTACTGACCCCGCAGGAGTCTATCATGATTATGGACAAGGAGCCAAACCATTACTTTTGACTCCTCAATGCCCCAACATTGTGTTTGAAATCGAGATCCCTCTCCAGCACCGGCCATGCTGCCTGCAGATGGGAGCTACAACCAGTTATGGCAAGTATTCCCACCTATGGAGCTTAAATATGCCTCATTTACCGCACTTATTTGTGATTGGCCAGTTTTGAAAAAATTCAGCTGAAGGCACACCTGCTTAGCAATGGGTAAACTTCCATTGATATGTATGTGTGTGTTGAAAGTGCATGGTTATTAAATGCTGTCATGGCTTAGTGGTTCAGTACTGTGATTATTAGCAGAAAAAAGACAGAAAATCCACCCAAGGATGGCCAATCAATGAAATCCACAAGTGTTCCAATTAAAATGTAGTCCTTTAATACGAATAAAACTTCGACTTGAAAATAAAATGAAAAATAAAAAAGCTCAAAACTGTCCCTTGAAGATATCTGATAAGCGCTTTCGACTGTTGTCTTCCTCAGATCATGATTATGGTGCATAGTATCCCGGGTTCAAGCCCTGTCATTGCTTTTTATTTTCTACTGGCCAGACCGGCTAGGAAGTGTGGCTGTATTTAGCCGACTTTGCTCAACTTTGCCCGACATTGCTGTATGTTGCTCTATGTTGCTCGATGTTGCACTGGTTAGCACGGAGCGCAACTCCGCACAGACATGTTCTGTTTGCGCTAGTTGGCGCAATGCACAGCTATGTGCAAAGCCATTGTGCTAGTTAACGCAGTGCTCAGCTACAAGCAATTACATTTAAATATGCTTAATACTGGTAAACTTTGCTTAGCAGTACTTCACATTGCTTAAGATACGTTACTTATGCATCCATCAGTATGCATAACCATTTCACCTTTTTATATAGGCCATTTCAATGCTTTTTACAAAAATTTAAATGACAATTGTCAGGAATTATTTTTATATACAGATTTCCAACAGAAAATAGAAGGGGGAGTGGTGGGACTTGAACCAGGAATGCCTCCTCTTTGTGCAAAGGCTCTACCACTGCACTATTGCTATTACGCTTACTTTGCATATAAGTTTCTTATTATCCTCTTCAGTGTCTAAACTGCTAACTGTAGCTAAGCAATGGGCAAACCTGTGCAAACATGCGCAAATACGGGCAGCTATATCGGAAATAATAAACAAAAAAATGTTTACATTTTATAATTGTACAGGGGTTTAGAATGTGGGGGAGTGTAGTGTTGGGTATGTACACATTTGAGTGGACTCGCTAATGTAAGTAGACATTTCCTGAGTGTCAGACTTGCAGGGGCGTGGATTTTTGGACTGCTCGGCAGTCCGACATGCCCCCTGCACTCGTGCACGACATGTTAGCCTTAGAGTTGAGGCAGCACGCCCTCATTAATATGCATGGCGTGCTGCCATCTTACTCTTAGACTGGCTCTTCCGTGTAAGACTAATCTAGTCTTACACGGAGGATTAGTGAATCCTGGGGAATATGTTTACAAATATAGGAAAGCAATACTTACAAATATAGGAAAGCAATAGTTAAGATTACTAGTTAATCCTAACAATTCATTGAAATGTTTGGTAGCAGTCTTGCATCTGAATAATATCAGAACAGAAAGAGTAAAAGTGCTTGAGTCAAATGAGTTCTAAACAAGCTTTGACAAGAGAAAAAACACACACAAGCTCTAACAAATATCAGAATAAAACCGTAAACAACATAATGACAACATAATGGTGAGTTTAAAGTTAATACCATTATTTAAAAATAGGAGAAAGTATTATAATTCTAATTTATTATGTTATAAATTAGAGAAGCACTCTAACATGAAGCCTTCAAACACATAACGGATATCACAAAAACTCAGCTTCTGCCTTGATTTGCTCCCATGTTATGCGCATAAACATACCTCTCAAATGTTCAGATTTGTGCCTCTTATTTCTGGTCTGTTCCTCATAAAAGGAAGCTGAAGAAGCAGGCTCAAAAGGAGCCTGAGTCGATTTTTCAAGGACAAAATTGAGGTTCAAGTAAAGCAGAATAGGCTTTCTGAGAGGCCTAATATAAAGGACACCTTTAAGAAATTGCTTGACCTCAAATCTATTAGCCAGAGGAGGAGTCAAAGGTAGACCAGCAGGAATTGTTGACAGGTGAGTTTTAACTGAAGAATATGCCAACTCAGCATGGAGCAGATCACATAAATAAGACAGAACCAGAGAATCTCCATTCCTAAGTCAAAGTATGATTAAAGTTCATGAAATGTAGCATTGTTACAATAGTTGTTAGCCAAAATTGCTCGTTGTAGCATCCACAACATGCCCAGTAACAGCTCCTTCTGCAATTCATATGAAGTTACATGTATCAGTAACTTATTTAAGTACAATTGTAAATTATTTTCATAAGACCCATTGCTCCTACTACTACTAGAACTGTCTAGGTATTTTTCTTCCACAATGCCCTTGTTTTTGCCTGCAAATCCTGGTACTTTATGACTTTGTGTCTCTCTCTCTATGACACTGAAGTCACTGGGTGTAGTGATTTCAATAATCAATGCTATGTCGTCTTCTCATGGACTACTATATCTGGTTTTCTTGCATCTATTTTTTGAAGTGTTAATAATGGATGATTCTGTGTGATATAAACATCATCATTTTATATGATGCTTTGTAGTTCATGTTTCCACTGCTTTTCAGCTACTTCAATATTATAATGTTTGCAAAATCTCAAATGCAACAGTCTTGCCACATTATTATGCATTTCAGTATACAGTCTTTCTGCCATTAGTATATCCCACCCAGCAACAAGATGTGCAACTGTTTCCAATTCTGTTTTACAAAACCTGCATTTGTCTGTTTCTCTCACATGTTCAGTGGACTTTGTAAACCAATGTGGTTTCAGTTCACCTCTCCTTAACCATTCCTGCATTTGATCCTGATCAACATGAGGTTATTCCAAGAGCTTCCTATACTTGCAGCTATATTTATTTATTTTCCACATGTCTTGCCTTCTCATCTGATCCTTCAACTTATATTCTTTCTTTTGTTTTTTGGCACATTCAGTTGCTACTTGATTTTTATCTACTTTTATCTACTTTTGCTTTGATCTCCATTCCCAGTTGACACCAGTATGCTTCTGGTAAACTAAGCAAGGAAGTCATCTTAGACTTGTTTTCCTCATGTTTCAAAACTTTCATTATATTTGGGTCTTGTGAGGTCAGCAGACATGTATGACTCCAACTATCACAGCTCTATACATGTAATCAATTTCGAGGAGGCCCATACCTCCTTCAGAACTTAATTCTCCAAACTATCCAAAACCTTTTGAGGCCAGTCATTCACTCCAAAACTGTAAGTTAGGAAAGGAAGAGCAAATTGGTTTATAGTTTGAACTTTGTTCCTAGATGTCAATGTTGTTTTTAGTATTAATTTAAGCCTTTTAAAATATTCCTTACTGAGGTTTGTTCACATGTTTTATTGTTGATTCTTTATCATTTCCCATATATTTATACACGCCCTCTTGCTCAAGTTCCTTTATATCACATTCCTGTCCCAAACTGATGTTTTCTTGTTGCTGCAGCTTTCCTGCTTTAAAGGTTGCTTTTGCACATTTATCAAGACCAAATGACATTCTTATATCATCTGAAAAAGTTTTGACCACTTGAAGTTGTGCTTGCTGTTCCTCATCTGATGAACTATAGAGTTTTAAATCAGCTACAAAAAGATGATAAGAAGTCTTTACACTTTGTTGTTTTCTGGGGGCCATATTATAGCCATGACCTAAGTATACAGCTTAATGGATTAAAGGCAAGACAAACAGCAGTGGTGAAAGAGAGTCACCCTGGAATATCCCCCTTTGAATTTTTATCCCTGGAATAATAATCTGTCCTTTATCATGGCTTAACTGCAGAGTGGTTTGCTACTGTTTCATGATCACTGTAATGTAATTGATCAGTGTAGGGTGTATTTTATACATTTTTAAGCACTCCTTTATCTGTGAATGTGGGATACTATCAAATGCTTTTTTGTAGTCTATCCATGCCATACTTAAATTCTTCCCCTTTTTACAGTTCTCCATTATGACACCATTTAACTTCAAATGATCCTTTGTTCCATACAACTTTCTTTTATTACCCTTTTATTCTATTGCCATGATTGTTTTCTTCTAAATGACGATAAACTCTGTCGGCATCAATTCCACTGTATAGTTTATATGCCATCAAAAGGCAAGTTATAGGTCTATAGGTTTTACGATAGCTTGCAGGTTTGCTTTTAGTATATTGTTTTTTCTCTTGTTAGCCAGACTGATGTCTTTTCAGAATATGCATATAAATAGATCTTAATCATGGCTAAATCTTCATGTAAAGATGTTAATACTTTTAAGCAGAAGTTAGGTACTTTATCTTGGCCAGGGATTTTCCAATTGGGAGCTTTTCTGAACTGTGTTTCAATCTCTCTGGCCATTACTTCATCCCATTGCATATCCCGTACATTTGAACTTCGTATTCTTTCTTTTACTTCTTCTATCCATTTACCATCTTTGTTATGTTCTACAGGGTCTTCATAATTATTTCTCCAAAATGTATCTATTTCTTAATTTTTTGATGGTGTTTCAATTCCTTTTGCTTTGTTTCCCAATTCTCTATAAAACCTTTATGAGTCATCAGTAAATTGCTTATTTTATACTTTTCCTTTATATTTATAAGCATATCTTCTAAGTTTTTCTGCCTGTGCTGATATTTTTAGTTTATTATTTTGATAGTGCATGATAGATCCTGATCTGTTCTGATATTGTGCAATGCTTTTATCATGTCTATCTTTCTGAGTATTTTTGTTGATCTGTTCCCTCTTCTATACTTTTCTAATAGTGACACTTCTTGTCTTAATTGCTTTACAGTTGTCTCTATTTGATACCCCCATTATGGCATTCTGTTCCTCCCCTTCTTTTCCCTTACTACCCTGTGTTTTTGTGGTAAGACTTTATCTGTTATTAATTTAGCTGCACAGTAATATATCCTATTTACTTCTGTAGTATCACATGAATTTCTGTCGACAGTCCTAATTACTGTGTTCATTTGTTTTATCAAACTTCAAACTTTTTAAGTTTTATTGACTTTCTGTAATCTGTTTCTTTCACTGATCTTAATATCTCGGTCTCTACTAAATCAAGTAACTCTTCTCTTAGGTCATTTTCCTGTAAACTAAGGACATATTCTTTGTTCTCCAGTTCCTGTGTGCATTCTATAGGTAGTTCTTAATGTGCCACATTCTCTTCGGTTTCATCCTGTGTCATCCGTTGCTCTTTCATATGGGAACTCACTGGCTTATCACCCCACAACATTGGCTGTGTCAGAGTTGTCACGGTTTCCTGTTCCTCCCCTTGGTGTACAACTCCAACTAGACCTTTGTACTGGGTTCCTATGGAAGGCTACATTGCATCTTCATTTGGCAACTGGTAAGATGTTTCCAGCTCCACTGGTTTTTACCTTAATTTGGGGATCAATTGCTTTATCCCGCTATGATGTTTTGTGAGTTAGATTTCCTTTTTCTTCCTTTCAAAACTCTCTAGATTTTGTTCTTTATATTTTCCTGCTTCCTCAGTTGCTACTTTTTCCATATGATGTTTTTAATAAACTCATTGTATTAATGAACACACATTTTTATTTGAAGCTTCTGACAGTTTCTCTTGTGGAAGTATATTTTATTGCTCTAATATCTCTATTAATTTTTTTGTATATCTTGTGTCTGGAAATTCTGGGCTTCTTGCATAAAAGTAACAATACATAATTTCTTTCTATAGTCCACTCTATAATCTGTATGGCTCTTCTTTTGCCCTATCAGTTTTTGTGATTTTTGTGGACAGAAACTCCACAGATAGAGGATGTTGATAGTAACAAGGCCACTAGCCAGAAAATCACTTCCATTTGGACATATATGATTTCCTGGTTGTGAGGTTCCCAGCCTATTTTCCAATCCAAAGCATGTCCTGACAAAAGAGGTGCCTGAAAGGAATCTAAACCCTATCATCCACAGTGTCAGTTGAAGAGTGGACAAGTGATGGATAAGAGATCTTTGTCTTGTGTGAGAAGATCCAATACTTGTGGTAACTTGTGGTGATTACCCTTGATCAAATGAGAAAGAAGGGGGAACCAATGCTGTCTGGGCCAAAAGGGAGTCCTAGGAAGATTTTGGGAGAGTCCTGCCTGATCTTGTGCAGGACTTGTGGTAACAGAGAGGGTCTACTTTATTCCCACAAAAGCTGAATCAGTCGAATGCAATTTACGCAACACATAATGAGTGAAACGCAAGTATGTTGAATGCACTAAACCATGAAATTCAAAATCTCGATATCTCATAGTTGGCCAACCCCACCACCCGCAACATACTACCTACCGAATCACAGTAAAAAACAACACATACACACACTAACCAAAACCCTACTTCTAACCCTAAAGTAAAGCAAAAAACTACTTCTAACCTTACACCAAACCCTACATACACAACTATCTATGCACTAACCTTAACCCCTCTCTAACCCTAAGGTCCATAACTACAGCACACTTACACTACTGAGCTATACCCAAACAAACTAAATATTCCACACACATACACTTAACAAAACCCTACACTAAACCTTACATACATTACCTATCTATGCACTTACCTTAACCCGCACCCTAACCCTAAGGTCCATAACTATTGTACACTTACCTTACGGAGCTATTCCGCAGATGGGCCAACTATGCAAATTCAATATTTCCACTTTTGTGGTTTAGTGCATTCGACGTACTCGCGTTTCGCTCGTTATGTGTCACGCAAATTGTGTTTGACCGATTCAGCTTTCGTGGGAATAAAGTAGACCCAACAGAGGAAGTGGAGAGAAGATATACAAAAATATCTCCTTCCAAGGCAAAGACAGGATGTCCACTTTCCAAGCCAGAGGGCTTGGGACTCTGGTACAGAATAGTGGAAATTGTCTCTTCACAGTAGAGGCAAGAAGAACTACATGAGAAATACCCCAACAAAAGACAATGTCCAGGAACATATCCCTGTAAAATATCAATTTGTGAGCTTGTGTGCTAGACCTGCTCAAGGAGTCTGCAACTAGATTGTGCTCCAAGAGGGTGTAATATGCCTGAAGAGTCACTTGATACCAGATAGCTAGATCACTGACCTGAAGAGCTAGCCTGTAAAGAAGATAGGACCTTGTACTCCCCTGCTTGTTGAAATACTACATCACTGTGGTACTGTCTTTAAAAACTTTGAGGGACCTGGGACGAGTGGTCTGATCTTCGATGAGGAGGCCAGAGATTCTGAACCTTGTAGAGGCAACAGGAGGCACCCCACCCCCTTTCTGAGGTGTCCTTAAAGAGCGCCTGAGTTGGAAGTGGAGCTTAAAAAGGAAGATCTGGGGTGAATGAAAGGTGATGAATCCACCACTGAAGCTCAAGCTGGAGAAAGGGGGGGGATGGTACTGGGAAGCCCAGGGGTGACAATATTGAAGCCACATTGACATGAGACTGGTACGAGGAGCATGGTAATGGTGCAAGCCAAGAACCAAAAAACCCTGAGAAATTCCCTGACCGTGACAGATGCCAGACAAAATATGAATTGGAAAAAGGCAATTAGAGACAGTGATATGTAAAACTTTCCTGAAGAGATGATGGATGGGGATGTGAAGGCAGGCATCCTTGAGATCCAGAAATGCCAGAAAGGCCTGGTGTAGAAGGAGAGCAAAGGAGCATTGTATCCCATCAGAGTGAAGCTGTACTGAGACCAATAGTAGCCAGGCAGTAGCCAATCATGCAATTCCCCTCTTTTCATCATTCTTGGCATGCAAATTCTTTGTTTTCAGTAAGTACTGCTTGATTTGTTTCTGACTTCAGAATATCTGCCTAAATACTTCATCCTTAAATTTTCAGGGTCTACATATTATTTTCCCCTCAAGTGTTTGTCTGTGCTCTGTACAGACTCAGACACCTTAAGTGACATTTTTCCTGTAAAAGCACAATTGAAATTACTCCAATACCTACTAGTTTGTAGTGACAAGCATTGTCCATATACTTGCAAACCAGATACTCCTGACAGTGACTGATATTCTCACTCCAACTATCCAGTCAATAAAAAAGGGTTTGTTACTATGGATATGAACTTTCCTACTATGTCTGTTACTGGCTTGGTGGATATGGGCATCCTGAGGTAATGTAGAAATTGCCTCATGTTTACTGACAGCTCAATAATTCTCAAACAAACTGATATGGTATGTGAGAGATGTATTTACACAAATGTCAATGAAGGCAAAGGTCTCACATAAAGGTACTGTCAATAAGGTTATCAGTAGCACACATGCTGCACCCATCATGCACAATTCAAAGCAGACATATCGACCCACATATGCTGAGGCACTAACATGTAATCTTCCTAAACCACAAAGACCTCCTAGATGAAATACACATAACAAATACCCTCAGCAGTCCCAAATGCACTCTTTCAAAACAACACCCATATCAACACATAGAGCTACATCTCATGAAGCCTCTACCTCTAAGCCCATAAGGCAAGCCACCACACAATCCAACATTCTAGTCATTAGAGAATTCATCGTGAGATACACTGATGTCCCTGTCACCAGGATGAGTAAGAAGAAAGTTACGGTCAGTTGCTTATCAGGGGCTAGGATCCACCTCATTATGCATGCACTCCGGTCATTGGACTACGATTGTCAGTGTGACTCAGTCATGGTCCATATGGGAGTGGGTGACCTGAGACTTACCTCCCTAGACTATATGAAGAGACACATCATGGAGCTCTCAGAATATGTGTCTCAGGTTTGTGTGGGCCTAGCACTGAGCAACATTTTGCTTTCTCCAGGGATGATGCTACAATGCGAACAAGAGATGATTGACTTTAATGATTGGCTAGGTTTCAGGTGTCATTCTAAGGGGGTGCAATGTTTGCCAGCATTGAAGGAGATGGTCAACAGACCATGTTGCTTTCCCAGGGATGGTCTGCACATCTCCCTTCTAGGCTTTTGAATATTAGCTAAAACACTGTCTTCCCCATTGTGCCTTTTTGAGGCAATACCAAACTGAAAGAGCTTCCAACACAGCAAATCAAAACCAAGAAAATCTAAAGGTATTACTGCTCAGTGCTAGGAGTCTAAGCAAAAAACTCCACTCCCTGGAAGCTTTCTTTACCCTAG
The DNA here is from genome assembly GCF_019279795.1 of Protopterus annectens. NCBI lineage: Eukaryota > Metazoa > Chordata > Ceratodontiformes > Protopteridae > Protopterus > Protopterus annectens. Next base: position 65,084,339 of record NC_056742.1, on the reverse strand, counting down.
AGAATGCTGGCATCTGTGTGGTCTCTGAGACATGGTTTAAGACCATGGAGAGCAAAGCAACAGTGCAAGGTTATAGTGTCTTCCACATATTTGGGCCAGCTACTTCACAGGCAGAGACTAAAGGTGGAGGTGTCTCTATCTACATCAAAAATAAATATACTTCAAGGCTGGTCAATCAGGACAATGCACTTGAGCTACTACATGTTCAAATAACCATAGGTAAAATCCAGTACCACTTCCTTGCAAGCTATAGGCTGCCTCTATGACCCAGGAAACCCATACTATGTATTTAAACATATTAGAAACACTAACCATCCAACCCAATGCCACATTCTTGGATGACTTCAATTACCCCACTGTTGACTGGGAATCCTATATGACACCAAACGTACATGGACAGAGATTCCTGGATTTTGTAAGCAAACTCCCTGGACCAGATAGTCAATACACCAACCAGGGATGCAACTAAACTGGATCTGGTCCTTACTAATATGGGAGAGTGCTGCACACCCCTACTGTAGTGCCTTCCCTGGTAAGGTCAGACCACATAATGGTCTCCTTTGAAGTAAAAATAAAACATGGACCCCTAACTAAACCTGGAACATTCAGGAACTATTCTAAGGCTAATCTCCTGCTATTAAGTGAGAACCTGGCAAACTTTCAAGCCCACATAAACCCTAAGAACACTTCTGTCTATGCAGAACTGTACACAGAAGCCCTGCACAAGCATGTTAATAGCTGCATAGAGGCAGCTGTACCTATCAGGAGGGAGAAGTTCAGAACTAACTCAAAAAACAAGCCACCCTGGTGGAATCACAAAATCAATAGGTTGTATAACAGGAGGAAGAAAATCATGGCAAAAATTAGGAGGTGCCACACCCAGTAGAATAAAAGCACTCTCATCAAAGTAAACAAACAATTTGGAGGACAAAGAAAGTCTACAAAAGCCAAATTTGAGTAAGTTTGGCCTTCCAGGCCAAGGACAACCACAAAGCATTCTTTAGCTATGTGCACAGCCTCATAGGCAATACATAATTGTGTGCAGAGCTCATTGTAAATGGGGCCACTATTACTGAGCCAACTCCAGCTTCACTCCTCTCTCCCCCTCAACCTTCATTGCGTAATATCATCAAATATAACTCCTGCTACTATCACTAGGTTTTTAATGGTGTCTCTAAGACCAGGAACACTGCATCAATAGGTCCAGACACTTTCCCAGGATGCCTTTTAAATAGCATGTCAGGGTCTCTGGAATTACCAATTAACTGTAGCCTCCAAACAGGCTTTGTGCTTCATGAATGGAGAATGGAGAATGGCAACAGTCATCCCTCTGCACAAATGTTGGCCATCTACAGACCCGGGAAACTATGGATCCATAAATGTCACTAGTCTTATATGTAAAGCCATGGAAAGAATTATAATGGAGATGATCAATAGAGATATAGCAAACCTCCAGACACTAGACCCAACCCAGTTTGGTTTCATCAAGGGCAGATCATGCCTCATCAACCCGATGAACTTCTTTGAGAAAGTCACCAAGGCAATGGATGAGGGCAAACTCATTCCCACTGCCTACCTTGAACTGGCCATGCCATTTGACAAAATACCCCACTCGGACATTGTTGACATACTCAGAAGGTTAGGTACAAACCTGTATTTCACCCTGTGGATAGCTAAGTGACTAACAGACAGAATCCAGGAAGTTAGAATTGGAGAGTCTACCTCTACAAAGAGGCCAGTCATAAGAGGAGTCACTCAGGGATCAGTCCTTGGAATGCCTCTTTTTGGCATTAACTTCTCAGAAGTCAAAGCCAATGTCAGTGGTCTCTGGCTGTCTAAATTTGCACATGATTGCAAATTAGGAGCTGTCATTGAATCTCACTCTGACACAAATGTTCTCCATAAGGGGCTGACACAGACAAACAACTGGTGTCAGAGCCATGGACTAAAACTAAATGTCCTGAAATGCATAATAGTATCCTTTGGGAAGTCATCCATCCCTGGTAACTATCATATTGACAACACACCCCTTAGAGTTGACCCACTAGTCAGGGACTTAGGGATGCACATAGATAGTAATCTAGCCTTTGATTATCGCTTGTCTACACTGGTGAGGAAATCATTCTATGTTGTGCAACTTATAAACAAAGGTATGGCATCTAAGTCCAAGGAAGTCATTGTGGCACTGTATTTGTCATTCATCAGGCCTATTATTGAGTACAATGCCCCCTTGGTATGTACCTAACCAGGAATATCCAACAGTTGGAACATCCACAGAGGTTCCTCACTAAAACAATACAGGGCATAAGAAAAATGTCCTATGCAGACAGCCTCAAGGCGCTATCCCTGTATTATGTCTCCTACAGGGTTTTGAGGGGAGATCTATGCCTTGCATACAGGGCATTGTCAGACCCCAGTCTGATGGACCTGGTGCATATCCCCAAAACAAAAAGCACCAGAATTACCCATTCTAAAGACTTAAACCTTGACTGTGATTTAAATAGGACCTGCTGGAGAGATAGTTATGTACCCCAGAGACTACCCTGTCTATGGAACAGGCTCCCCATCCATGTGAAGCAGAGTTCCTCCCCAACCCAATTCATGTGCAACTTAAACAATTGGATCAGAAACCAGAAATTCATCCCTGGTTTGGCACCTAGGTCTTTATTGGACACAGGTAACTTGTAAATAGTTCATCTCCCAGGCCCATGCTTATCAAGGGTATTAGAACTTGCTAGAGACGTGGAAAGCATGTCTAGGCTTAAAAAGGCCCTTGTGTTCATTAGCCTAGAAAACACCTATGAACCCGTGAACCTATGAGAGGGAATAACATTTGCAGAGATAACATACAAAAGGAAGAATCTTGAAAGACCCAGAATTGCTCTCGAGGTGCCCTCCTTTCATGGGACAAGAAACATTTTGGAGTAAGAAATCCCTTTCTTATCTAGGCAGAAGGCATGGCTTGAATGGTGCCCTGAGCCAAAAGAGAGTAAAGAATCTCTGGGGAATGAGAAAGCTGTTCCTGATGAGGTTGAAGAATGCCTGAAAAGTGGGGAAGGAATTTCCAAACCATGAAATATCCCTGCTGGATAATGGATGGAACCCAAGAGTCTGAACTGACTTGTAGCCAGTTTGGAAGAGACAGGGACTGACAGAGGGACAAGAGATCCTGGTTAAGGGCAGGAGGAAGCAAAATGTTAAACAGAGCCTGTCTTATCCTGGAAAGTAGGTTTCTGAGAGGTAGGGGTCTGAGTAGAATTAGAAGGAGGCACACGCCTAGAACTCTGCTAGCCCTCAGAAGGAGGGCAAGATTGCCAGTGGAAAAAAAAGTAGACTTAGGGGGAAAATTACTGTGAAATTTTGGAATAGGAGAAACAAAATATATTTAAACTTCTGCAAGGCTTTACCTTTGCCCTGGAGAGACTTGAAAACGTCAGCTGGAGCAGACCAAAAAGGTTTTTATCATCCAAAGGAGCATCCAAAAGTTTGGCCTTAATGCTATCAGCAAAGCCTGAAGACAAAGACAATAATAATGTCTTGTAACTGAACCAAACCAAGGCAGGAACCCTGGAAGAGGCATCAGCTGCATCATAGCTGTATTTAACTGAGTGGCAGGCATCTTGAAAAATGCAGCCCAGCAGGGAAAGGGACAAAGCCTTCTTCTCAGAGTCAGAAAGATTAGAAACCACTTTCAAAACATGAGAAAGGAGGGTCAAAACACACCTGATTGTGTGAGTCTGATTGTTAATGCCCCTAAACAAAACAAAAAGTGGCAACAGTGCAAATGTTTTGCCCAGCCTTTCCACAGCCTTACTATCCTTATTAGAAGGCAACATCCTTGGTAGAGGCCAACAACTTGAAGGACTTATCAGAGGAAACTGACACTACAGAAGGGTCAGCAGAAGGGTGATGATATATAAATTTGCACCCCTCAGGCACCATATAGAATCTAACTCACTTCTTAGGTGTAGGGAGAAGAGAGTCAGGGACTACAGATGCAGGTATGAAGCTATCCAGGAGAGCAGCCAGAACAGGAGGAACAGCAGATGGCTTAGGAGACTCATTCTGTCAGATCTCTTAATAGCTCTTCTGAAGCTCAGAGACTTGAGAACAGTCCCACTAAAAATAATCCATCATACTGGCAATGGTAGCTGTCACTCATTTGTCTCTAATACATATAACAAGGCTTGGGGTTTCGTTCTGATGCTTTAATACATACTAACACATCAGGATGAATAGCAGCATCATTTAATACAAACAAGCTTACATACATACATGCCTGCATCTTGACAGCTAACTACAAAATGGCAGTCAGGCTCACACATGCTCAATATTTATACACTTGTGCAAGCTGTTCTTAAAGATATATACACACATATTGATCTACATCCTCCCGATTGCCCTTTATGCAAAACAATGTTACAGCTAGGCATGCATTACTACATAGACTGCAAACAAAACACAATGTTCATGTTCAAGTTGCTTCATATCTGCTACCGGGTTTAGACATCTGACCATATCTTGTAACATAACAGTCGGGACTAAATTTAGCAACAGGGACAGCTTGCGGCACACAAATCATATCAGGAACTTTTGGATTCATCATAGGAACAGGAATGTCCTCTGGAACTTCCTCAGGAATTGTAACACCAGACAACTCACTCTGAGATGAAGAGTCTTTCTCACAGGCTATCTGCTTTGGCATAAGTTTGGACACCAGTCTCAAATGTTTCCATTTCCACTTAAAAGTTGCTACTTCAGATTCTGTAATGTACAATCTCGTCTCTGGACCAATATCCTTAATGACTCCAATCTGATCATAACCTTTGGATGTCTGCATCCTTACCACTTCTCCCTCTCATAATGGATTGAACAGTTTACTGGTCTTAACATAGTAGGACTTCTGGGTTAGGTGCTTCTTCAACAGATTGACTTTCACTAACCTGTTGTTCTTGACACATGGAACCAACAATTGACTACTGATTGATAATGTGGTTCTGGTTGGTCTCGACAGAAGTCTCTGAGTAGGTGAACCAAGATGTTTATCATGAGGAACATTTCTGAGATTCAAGAGATTCAGGAAAACATCACTATTGTCTTTTTTTGACTTCTCAAGTAACTGTTTTGCACTTTGAACTGCTTTTTCTGCCAAACCATTTGACTGCAGGTACTCTGGACTACTTGTGACATGAGTAAAATCCCATTCTTCAGCAAATCTTTCAGCAAATCTTTTGAAGTGTTGGCTTGTAACCTGCATGCCATTGTCAGAAATAACTTTGTGTGGACTACCATGCACTGCAAAATGATGATTCATTTTAGTAATGACAGTATTGGATACTAGGTTGGGAAGTAAGTCAATCTCGAATCAATTGGAGTAAGAGTCTACTAACATCAAATAATGTTGACCATTCCACTCAAAGATATCAGTGGCCACTGTTGACCAAGGTAGTTCCAGAATCTGGTTAATCTGAAGTGGTTCTTTCTGTTGATGTGTCTTTGTACTATTACACACTCAACTAGATAAAAGTGCTCTCTCAACGTCTTCTGACATAGAAAGCCAAAATACTAATCCTCTTACCCTTATTTTGGTAGATTTGGTTCCTTGGTGACCACAAAGCAAGATAGTACTGTACTCTGGTTGCAAGGACATTGGAACAATTACTTTTGGCCCTTTCATTATGATACCTTTTTCAGACAAAATCTCATCTCTGTAGGAAAATAAGGTTTCCCTTCTTGAAGTAAACTCAATTGCTTTGACGGCCATCTTTGAACGATAAAGTGGTTGGGCTTCTGTAAACCTGGATCAGTGGCTCTGTGATCTCTTAGACCATCAGGACATGTGGAAGAAAAATTTCTCACTTCCATGACTTCAGAATCAAGGTTCTCATTCTCATGCTGCTCTGTCGCATTTCTTGGTTTTCTGGATAAGCTATCCGCAAGATAAAAAAGTTTGCCTTTCTTGTAGAAAAGATTGAAATTGTACTTCTGTAATCTCATCATTATACATTGCAGCTGGAGCTGAATGCATTGGCTTTCTCAAGATAGTGGCTAATGGCTGGTGGTCTGTTTCTATCTGTATAGGTCTACCATAAACATAATCATGGAGCTTCGAATGTGCAAACATAATTGCAAAAGCTCTTTCTCAATCTGGGCATACTGTGTCTCTCAGTTTGGGTAAGAGTTCTCGATGCCTAGACCACAGGTTGTTCTTCTTGTAGACAGAGGCACCAGAAGCTGTTAAAGACTGGGAGGGCGGAGGGTGAGAGGGGCACTTAGTGATCTTAAAGGACAATTTTTTAAAACTATTTACTGCTACGACATAGTTACACTTGGAGGACATTTTAAGCTTAGTCAGTTTCCTTTTGGTGCTTGAATTAGCATTTCCTGATAGGTCTTACCTATCCCATGGCTGATAATTGTATATTAGACATAGTTTGAATAAATGTGATCAAACTATAGATAATTTGAGGGGATCCATGTAAGGGATGCAGCATTTAGGAACTCCCTTTATACATTAGTGGCATGAGGGGCAATCCTGGAGTACATTTTCTATTACACATCCTTAGAGGCATGTTGCATTTGAATATTGACAGGGATGAGCTTTGTTTTACTTGAATGGATAGTCTGTTCTGGAACAGTGGTAGCCCCTGTGATAATATATCCATCTCTCCACAACATTTAGTTTAGATACCTGGACTGAGTATCTCTGATGCCATTTGACTTGCTGATATTCAGTAAGTCCATCTGTATTAGGATGGAGGATGCTTTGTATGCCAGACATGTCACCTTTAAGCACTCTGTAGGATACTGAGTATAGTGATAAATCTTTGAGGTGGTCCATGCGAGACCTATTGTTTAGGACTTGTATCCTTTTAGTAAAGTATCTCTGTGGGTATTCCAATTGTTGCACGAGTCTGGAAAGATACATGCCAAAGAGGCATTATACAAAATGATTGACATAATGAGGGCTTTGTAAAGGGGGACAATAACATCTCTAGATATAGTCAAAATCAATTTGTTTATAAGTTGTCCAATATAAAAATACTGCCTTATGACTCTGGGCACATGCTGGTCAAAAGTTAGGTCACTGTACACACAAGTTCCCAAATGCCAAACAACTGGGTAAGTTCTCAGGGGGCATTGTCAATCTGGCAGTTCCCTGGAGTAGATGACTTCCCAAAGGATACGATAATGTATTTCTTGGAGTTTAGTTACAATTCATGATATTGGCACCAGTTATTGTTTGGGACAAATCTTCCTGCATGATGGCTAAGTCATTTAGGGATTCAATAACTGTCCCTAGCTTGCAGTCATCTCAAACTTAGTCAACCAAATTCCTTTGGTATTTCCTTCTACTTTTGAGATGTATATGCCAAACAGAAAAAGTCTCAGCACTGAACCCTGAGGAACTCCATTGGTGACTGGTCTCTTCCCTTATTTTGATCTCCTGCATCCAGTGAACAAGCATACATGTATGCATTCCTTGATTCACCCTCCTGACTGTATTAAATTATATTCCTTGTATAATACAGCACCACAATGTGGTTTAAATTTGTAGTTTGGAACAGTCTTCTAGTAAACAATTAAACAAAATGCATGAACCAATAATGACAAAACTACCCATTTCAGAAAATTTCAACCATAAAAGGCCACTCAAACTTCTGTCATTACTATCCACCAATATCAGTAAATATGAAAAATCTCTGCAGAAGTAAGTCATTTAAATAATTCCACATTAAAGGCATCTGTAACTAATGAAGAGGTTGCTGCTAGCAAAAAACTTTATATTTCATTGTTTTATCTACAAATAAAGTGTCTGTTGCCTTGAAGAATAAATTGCCTAGGCTACATTAAAAATGATAAGCTAGTAATTTTGTGATAGGGAATGGATGGCAAACTGATAACAGAAAATAGTTACTAGGTAACTCCTCCAAAGGAGGACATTCATAGGACTGCAGCATCCACTCCCTTTAATGTACAACACAGTTCAGTATCAGTGATCCATCTGCATACTGTGGGAGTAGAACCCGCAGCCTTCGGCATCAAAAGCAAGTATACGACTTGTTGTGCTACTAACAATGCGAGTGGCTTGGTATAAGTAGCACTAAACTTCTCTTCCCCTGAAGCTCTCAGCTCCTTGTAAAATCCATTTGACACTCACCTAAATCTCTCAACTTTGCAGAACAAGAAATCTGTAAAAAGCCAAAATGTATTTGCGGGGGGGGGGGGGGGTAGGGGGTAAAGGCCCAAAACCAGGGACACATTTTAAATATTGATTGTATAATCTTAGAAAGTTGCTAAAATAAACTGTTTTCTGTTACCATGTGTTTCCTGAAAGACAGGAAGACTGAAACTTACAGGGCTATCATTATTTAGTGAATTCAGTTCTCACAGATTTGCCAGAAAACCACAAATTTTAAGAGGAACAGACCAAACGTATATGCCAAATATTCTGTGAAAATCTGGACAGTTGACAGCTATGGATTCAACTCCCTGAATCACAAGTGGTGGTATGAGTAGAAAATTCAGATTCTTGTTTGAGCCTGAGTAACATTAACCACCAGGTATACCTAACTGGGGCATTATACACACACACACACACACACACACACACACACACGCACACACACACACACACACACACACACACACACGCACACACACTGTGGTGTTGTAAGTTGGCTGAGGTCTGGAATGAACTTGTCCAGGTAGTTGACCATGTCAAGAAAACGCAGGGCTTGAACATTGTCTGGAGCCCACATCTCAAGAATGTCTGTTTGCTTTGAAGGGTCTAGTCATACGCCCATACTCGTAAATAAATGACCAACATAAGTAACTTCTTGTACCTTCAATTTGCATTTCTATGCATTGTGCTTAAAATTCACTTGATGTGCCCTTTCTAGAACTTTTCTGAGGTTTCTGTCATGTTTAGCTCCATCACAGCCTCCTACTAGTATGTTGTCTATTATGATAGCACAAGGATAGCCAGAAAAAATTTGCTCCATTGCACATTGAAAGACTTTACTTGCAGAATTTATCTGAAATGGCATTCTCAAAAATCTGTATCTGCCAAATGGAGTACTGAAACTAGTCAGCATGATGATTTCTTGTCAAGCTGAATTTGCCAAAATGAACTCTTTGCATCTAAGACAGAAAAAATAGTTGCATTTGGCATCAAGGCTGTGACTTCTTCAATTGTGCACATTGGGTGATGAGGTCTTTTTAGCACTTTGTTCAAATCTTGTGGGTTAATACATATTCTGATGTCATCTGAGCTTTTCTTTATGAGCTACTGCCATGGAAGATATACATTCAGTTGGAGTTTCAAATGGACAAATCACACCTTGTCGTACCATTTTATCTATTCAGCTTTGACTCCGTCTTGCATGGCTATTGGAACTTTACATGCTGGCCTGATAAATGGACTGACCTCTGAGTCTAACATCATGGAGTACACAACTGGAAACTTGCCTAGTTTGTCTTCGAAAAGATCAACACAGGTAGAAAAAAATGCGCTGGGCAAAATTAGAGTAGTGGTATTTTAAGCCAACTTGGTGGACTTCCTTGTTAAATAAACACAGTCCCATTTTCAAACTGTTTCTGAGCCCTAATAATGACTGGACATACCTTTTGACCACATAAAATAATAAGTCATAGCTTCTTCCAGCAAAGTAACATGAAAGCACTACTGAGCCTTTGGTCTGAATTTCTTCACCTCCATAAGCAACAAGTTTCACACACCTTGCCAAATCAAGCCTTTCACCAGGACACACTCTAGCAAATGTTGCTGCTGACATAACATTGGACTTGGAACCTGTATCAGCTTTGAGCTCTGTGGGTTTGCCATTTATCCAAACAGCACAAAATACTTCATTCTTTGCCCTTAAATCTACTGCTTTGACCATTTCATGAAGCACTGACCACCATCGACATAAAGAGTAGAATTGCCACAGTCTAAATAATCAGCTCATTTCTTAAAATGTTCCCTTTTAATAAAATAATGTGGGCCTTTTGATTTACAAAATCTTTTGAAATTATTCCATTTATTTCATTTATGGCATTGTTGACCAAAAGCTGAATATTTTTCCCTATTAGATTCATGACTTCCACCACAATTACAAAAGTTGGCAATGAAAGTGGGTGGCACCTGTTCACCCCCACCATTATGCTAATTTGCTGACTCACTCTAATGTTTCACTGAGACTGTGCAAACTATGGAATTTACTAGAACGTTCTGGGGTTTACCAGTGAGTGCTTTAGGGGTTGCAGTTGCCATATGCTTGGGTATGTTTCTTTTAATAACATGTTGCATTCTATCAACATGAGCTCTATCACTGTGCCTTCTAGAGTTGGTCTCATTTGTAAGAATATTTGTGTACTTTTCTGTGAGCTCATATATGTGTCAAATCTCAGTGGCCTTATTCAAAGTTAAATCACTGTCATGAAGAAAAATTTTTCTCACAGCATCATCTTTTATGCCACACACAAGTCTGTCTTTTATTAACTCATCCCTTAAGTCACCAAAATATGCATGTTTTAGCTTTATTTCTCAAATTAGTTATTTATGTTGCAAAAGTTTCACCAGGCTTTTGATCTGTTGTGCAAAGTAAATGCCTTTCCATTGTAACATTTTTCCTGGGATTACACATTTCTCTAAATTTACATTTCAACCACTCTGGGTCCTCCCTTGACACAGCTGGTACAGCAATATGATGGTTTTCCCACTCTCCGGTATAAAATCAGGTGCATACACAAATGAGCATTCCTTTTCTATAGATTCTGACCCATCTAAATTAAGCAGAATAAATGCCTTTGTATGGTCATCTTTATCAAAAAATGCAGACTGTATGAAAATGTTGTACTCTTGCTCAAACACTCTCCAATTCTCAGCAATATTACTGTCAAAGATAAGTGCACTGGGTTTTCGAAATCTGTCTGCCATGCCCAAAAAATCTACACAAACACATAGAATATATGGCCCTTGTAATTATGTACAAACAAACTGTTCTGTGAGCTTGTAACAACATTCAAATGCACAATAAACTGTGAGGTACTGTACTTTGCAAAATATGATCTGTAATGGCTGTATTCTGTGAAATATGCCTTTTAATTGCTGTAATTTTGTGAAATAGCTTTACTGTAACACTCCGCAAACATGAGAACACTTTATACACTTTTGATAACTCAAATATCTTTGCTTAATACAGAAATGCATATGATTTGTGAAAATTCAGTCATTTTCCATTATTTTATTTGTTTTGTGCAATATAGATTTTATTTCAAACATTTCCCATAGTAATTTGAATATTTTTATCAATATCGTACATATTGGTTTCTATGAAAATTATTTAGAACATTCTGTATGCCTCATTTCATATTTTGTGAAAAGAAATAGTGCTGAGCAAGTTGCACATTTTAGGGATGATTCATTCCTGTATATTAGCTGTGTGTCTCTCAGTCTTGAGTCTGGATCCCTTTCTGACACCATGGCCTTTTAGACATGCCACTTCTGACATCATGTCACTTGCTCATCTCTAATACATAAAACAAGAAGGCTTGGGGTTTCGTTCTGATGCTTTAATACATACAAACATATCAGGATGGATAGCAGCATCATTAAATATGAGCAAAGTAGCTAATAGACAGAACTTACATACATACATGCTTACATCTCAACAGCTAACTGCAAAATGGCAATCAGTCTCACACATGCTTAGTACATATACACTTGTGCAAGCCCTTGGATAGCTTCCTAAAGGTATATACACACATATTGATCTACAGTATCCCTAAAGGAAAGTTCCTCCAGGAGGAACCTGGACTTATGGAGTCCTCTTCCACTGAACTGTAGTCCAAGGGGGGAAGGGATTTGGGAAGAGTAAACCAAAGATTCTTCCCTTGAGTCCAGACCCTGATCCAAGGAATCTTGTTCTCTAGGTCTCTTGAGTGGAGTGGTAGACAGGTAGGAGCAGGCACAGAAACCCCTTAATGAGCAGTAAGGCCATCAAAGCATTAAAAGGACCTTGAGTGAAATCCTGACATTCACATTTGGGATCCTTAACAACAGAGGGAATATGTCTTTTTTGTATCTGCTTCTTCTTCTGTGGGACTTTTGCACAGAACACCCTCGGAGGGTTAGACCCTTGGAGAGACAATAATGGTTGCAGGGATCTCCTACCTAACTAAGATCTGAGGAATCCCCTTTGGTCCTTAGGATATAATCAGCCAAAGGTCCATCTTAATGTTAGGCACAAAGGTTTGAAAAGCTTCCAAAGACATGTGAGAAGCTAGACACATGCTGAATTCTGATGGGGTCACTGCAGAGAAATCCAAAGCAACCAATGGATGATCTTCCAGGCTTTCAGAAGTTGTAAGATAGACATCTGGGAGAGGCTGGACAGCAGCTGGATCAGATATTACTTTTTTTGTCTTCTTCTTGGTCAATGGCTGGCCCTTGGATGGGAGGATTCCATCATAGATAGCACCTTGAGCCAACGTAAGACATTTGTTATCCAGATTGATGGACAAAGAGAAGAGATAACTATGAAGGGTCTTAGGTACAAACACCTGGCAGATAGACCACTGTGTATAGTCATGGAAAGCACTCTAACAGAAGAGACACTGGTCATTTATTATATTATTTATTATTTATTGACATTTGTTGACCATGAAAGTCCACTGGGTCAGGAACCTATTCTCAGTGGAGACCTGGGGAGAAAAGCTCCACAATTAATATAGCTAAAATAAAATAGAAACTTAACAAGATTAATAAATGTAAATTACAATAGTTACAAGACTTATAAAGCTTAGACAAAAAATTGGTAATCAAGTACATATATAATCACAGATAAGTAAATACAGTACAGTACATGAGTTCATTATTAAATCTTGGCATTGCATAGAACATGGCAGTTCTTACAGAACAAATAGTGGTACTTTAGCTGCATTACCAGCATGGTAGTAGTCATCTGAACTGTGGATGTAGATTAATATTAATTAGGGAAGGTTTTATGTGATCAGTCATGACAGTCTTTATGGAGAATCTGCCTCCCATGCTGACATTTTCCCTGTTTGGATGACATGTACACAATAACCACAAAAAGTAAGAGAAAGAGATGAAACCCCAGTGGTGCACTTACCTGTAAACACAGCTTGGTAACCAGCACAGCAGAAGGACAGTCAACAATGCAGTTCAGACTAGCTGTAAAGAATATCTGAGTATCTGCGCCCATATGTCACTTTTATGCCCTACATTTTGTACGGGCGCATATGAGTGATGTATAGCACCTATAAAAGCTGAAGGCTTTTCTATACTTGCCAGATGTTGGACTATCTGTGGTAGGAGATCCCGTTAGTAAAAAAATACTGCATTAGTGATATGGAAGGACATCTCGTAGTTGACTGGATCCTTCACATGACTCTTACTGGCATTTACATTCTGAAAATTGTTTTATAAAAAAAGAATGCCCACAAACCAGTTATCCCGTGACCTCTAATGCCTTAGTCCCATATATTTTCGTGATTATTTAAAACGTAGATATTCTTTAAACCAGGAGATTGACTTCCTCCTAGCCAAAGTTACAACAGTAATGTTTGAATAGCAATAAATTGCTAATATCACACCACTGTTTTTATAAATCCCTTCCAAAGATTGAAATATAGAGTAATGAAAGCTATCACATATACTGGATTGATTAAATAAGGCACTGCCTACTTTTCTTTTCCTTATTGGTATGGAATTCAAATGGTTATATAGGCTGTTTTGTTGATTTCCCAGAATATTTACATGTTGAAGGCTTGCAAGTTTTACAGCGTGCTATGTACACCCTTCTTTCAGTACTGCAGTCTACCTAGACAGTATACTTATAGATTTTTTATGTTTCTGACATGTCTGCTTTATATATTTACACTGTAAGCATCCCCACAGCTAAATGTCCATACATTTTCCATATCTAATTCTCTTAGCATTTGTATTTTAATGCAGTGACTCTTTAATATTCTTCATGTTCTGAAATATAAAAGCTGTAAACTTACAAATAACTGCAAATAATATGTAACATTATCAAATAGATTTTAACTGCTTACATGCTAGACAAAGGGCAGGATTCAGGAAGGCTTGCACGGAGTGTAAGAGACGTGCAACACTCCATGCAAGCCTCGCGATCCAGGAACAGCCCTAAACTCCATGTAAGAGACCAGCTAAAACGTCTCTTACAAGGACTGGGCGTGGACATGCTAAATACCTCACTTGCATCCGAAAGGTATGCAAATGAGGTATATTAGCGATCCATGAAGCAGAAACCAGTCCGTGTAAGAGACATTTTAGTTGCAGAAATGTACTCAGTTGACAACTGAGTACGTTTCTGCAAATTCCACAACGGAGCCATGTCAGCTCCAAAAAAAGGGTGCATATGACTCAGGCAGTATGCCAATGGCCAAATATGTGGCCATTGCCAATATAACCCGATGGCAAAATAATAAAAATATAATTTTTTTTTAAACCCAGCGCAGCCCCGCACAAACGGGCTGCACTGTATAAAACATGAAAATGAAGGTTATAAACCCACAAATGTGGGTTTCATGCAATACATGGAATGACAATGCAGGGACCAGCAGACCAAAAACAACATGGCCACCGTGTAGTGGTTGCTAAGGGGGGAAGCTGAGTCTAAGACATGTAACTAAGCATTAGTAGGCAATCTCATGTAAATGAGGGTTAGGATACTGAATCTCACAGTCACATAGCAAATGAGCACAGTCTGAGTAGTGTAAGAGATATATAAAGGGGAGGAATAGAGTAGGAGATAGGTGACATCACAGGGGGGAATGGTAGAAAGAAATGCAGTTCATTGGAGGCCAGTGTAACATGACAGATGACAGGCACAGATCATGGAAAGAGGTGTGCCACTAGATAAGTCATGGAAAGTCAAGAAATGGAAGGTGTACACTGTTACCTACACCAAAGTTTCTTGCTGGGCGTGCATGCGCACGTGTGCGCACCATGAAGTGTGAGTAGGGCAGTGTGCACGCGTGTAAGGCAGACTGAGCATGTGGGAGTGTGTTGGGAGATGTTTAACACTGTTTGCATGGGTGTGCGCGCGTGTAGGGCAGGCTGAGTATGTTGGAGGCTGTTGGCAGATGTGTAACAGTGTTTGCGTGGGTGTACGCGCGGTTTAACCCGAATAAGTAGATTCTGAACCGTGTAAGCACGTGTGCGTGCGTGTAAGCCACTGTGAGCGTGTTTCTGATGGTATGCACGTTGCTCCCCCCTGAGGAAACAGAGAGGAAAAAGGAAGTAACAGAATTAATAGGAAGCTAGCAGGGATAACTGCTGAAGCTAGCAGGTGAAAACAATTAGAAGCAGGCAATTACACAGGCAGAATAGTAGCCCAGCCCAGCACTTAAAACTCTGCAAACAGTAGTGCAGGATGTTTCCCTTAAGAGACACTGCAAGACAGGAGTAAGCTAATAGAAGTGAAAACTGAAAAAGCTGAACTCAGAGCAGAAATGTTAGGGGCTGCCATAGCTGTCATAATGAGACATAGGCGACTTGCTGAGGGTGGTGACAATGCAGATGGTGCCAGACAACCCACAGTGAGGAGATGGAGAAGAGTGTACAGGCCCAGGGTCACCTACCACGGGTTACATGAGCTGGAGATAGTAGAGTGCTATAGAGTGGACAGAGAGCTCCTGCAGCAAATTGTTGAGCTGTGCAGGCCACGCCTCACACACAGAACCAACAGAGGGGAACCCATCCTAGTGGAAACCAAGGTATGTGTTGGCCTAAGAATACTAGCAACAGGTACCTTCCAGAGACCAACTGGCGATATGATGGGGATATCACAGGCATCAGCCTCCAGGGTACTGCACCAGTTCCTGGATGCCATGTCAGCACATGTCGGTGATCATGTATATTTCCCCAATGCCCATGAGGTATTGGCCAGCAATATGCGTCTCTTCCAGCAAATAGCAGAATACCCTGAGGTACTGGGTGCAATAGACTGCACGCACATACGCATCAAAGCACCAGCCGGTGAGCGGGGTAGGGCCTACATTAACCGCAAGGGCTTCCCCTCCATCAACTGCCAGGTCGTGTGTGATGCCCAGGGCATAATAATGAATGTGTGTGCTGGCTGCCCTGGGAGTTACCACGATTCCCACATCTGGCATTTGACGCAGCTGTACCAGACATTTGCCAATGGGGACATCCCAGTGGGGGATGCAGGTTATGCACTGGAGCCGTGGCTGATGACACCCATCAGAAATGCACACACACCTGAACAGGAACGCCATAATGAGGCACACGCACAAACAGTTAATGTAATAGAGCGTGTGTTTGGGCTGCTCAAGTCATGGTTCCGGTGTCTGGACACATCTGGTGGAGCCTTGCAGTACACACCAACTACATGTACCCAAATTGTCATGGTATGTGCTATGCTACATAATATGATCTTGCAAAAACAGCTGCAGCAGGACCAGCATAGGGCCGGGCCAAACAGCCCCCCACCATTGCCAAGGCCATCACAGGCAGAGCGTGACTCGGAGGAGGAAAAACCTGAGCCTGCCCCAGTAGGCAGAAGGAGGTGTGCCCAGTATGTCCTGGCCTTGGCAAAGAGGCAACGCATAGCACATACACTGGCTCAGTAGGAACCCTGGGAATGATACCCCCTCTGAATCACTCAAATAATAACATGGATGCCTAAAATGACATGACCTGCTCACAAACATGTACAGGGAAGTGTAATATGCGCATCCAACAGAGGCAGCCCTGCAGCACCACCTGAGGCATGAATGCCATGTGTTAAGTAATGTAACACCATGTACTATATGCACACCTGAGCACCCTGACTAACATCCACCCTCACCAAGCATGAAGCCACAAAATGACGATGGGATGATCAAGTGCAGTAACTGGCTGAAGTAATGCAGTTAGTCAAAGGGGAGCCAATGTGTTTCAGGCTGGGAAGACATGCGGAGCTTGACATGATGCACCACCTGCTAGGGGTGGCGTGCACCTACCATGCCATGCCCCATGGATACTGGCAAAGGCTGTCAGTACCCACAGCATGCCCTGAATAGGTAAGTCTCAAAACACAAACCCACCTTCATAGGTTCTACAAGGGATAGGAACCTAGATGTAATGCTACCCAATGACAGATGTATAAACAGCAAGATGTGTGCAGTGTAAAAGCACACAGTATGGAGAATGTAGATACCAGTCCTATAATAGAGAACTGGGTCAAGGCTCACATCAGCACCCTAACACTACCAGGTCACACCTCATACTGTGCTGTACAGCCGCAAAACATGGAACAAGCTACAAAAGGAGGGTGACTAGCAAGAAATGGCAAGGATAACCACACCCCCATGTTGGTACCACAACAAGAAGCAGCATGGATTAGCCATGATCAAATACCAATGGCTAAAACCGCCTCCCAGTATATAGCCTGCTGCAGACTACTGTCCTAATACCAGGAACTGCACCTGGCCTATGTCGGAATACATGAATATATCAAGTCCCCCAAACCACATTATATTGCTTGACTGAAAATACCCAGACATACACAGGGAGCATTATACTAGCACCAACACAGTAGGAGAAAATTACCCAGATTCCATAAACCAAAATGCCCAGGAACAATGTACCACTCCCACAAGAGGGGTAAGCATACTGGATGTGATAATCAGCAACATGTGTACTGGATGGCAAGATGAGAAGTGTACCCCTCACTGGTAAGACCAGACCATAGAGTAATCACATTGGATATACACATCCTGACCCCAGTTCCTGGCCAGAATACCACAGTGAAAAACATGTGTAAAGCATAGGTTGCAGCCCTCAAAACCAATGTTGAATCCACAAAAGGCCCTGTGCAAGTACAGAATATGGGACACACCACAGAACATGTTATACAGGCATTCCATGAACATAGCCAGGAATGCTTGGAGTATGCAATCACAAATAACAACAACACACAATGCCATACACGCAGGCATCTGGCATGCTGGACTCCAGCCATTACCAAACCATGCAAGAGAATGAGGAAGCTACCACATGATAGAGCAAACATAAAAAGGGAAGTAATCACTGACCAGTAGTATGGCAATAACATATGTCCACACATACAATCCACTAAGTCCAGCCACAACAAGTAGAATCTGTGAATCCAGAGGCAATGTGACACCAGTCCCAAGTACACAGACAACCACAACACCCCCAATAAATACAAATATATGTGATAGATGCATCCATGTATCCAAACCAGAGGTTGAGCTCCCCCAACTCAGCACTGTCAAAACTAGTCAGGAGGAGAAGGTAACCACATACACCACAAACCCAGTCCCACATAGACCTACCACAACTGTAAACCAAACACATAAACACAGACAAATATTCCCGGAGGCCTTAATTACAAACACACCACACCAACAGAGGCCTCCAAAGCAGATCACAAGCAACCACAACCTTCAAACATAGCACATGCAACGAATAGTACGCAAAGCTGGTGTGCCAAACAGTCACAGGCCAGAAGGAGAAACAACATGCCTGATACAGTCGTAATAGGTGTCTGTATAGGCAGACACACTGCTGTCCCACTCACCAGACTGAACAAGGGAAAGGGTAGAGGAAGCTGCCTGTAGGCTGCCACAAAATGCCACATAACACAAGTACGCAGGTCACCCCAAAGCAAGCAGAAATATGATGCACTCAATGTTCATGCTGGTGTGAATTACCTGAGATGTACCTCCCTGGTCAACATCAAAAGAGACATGGATGGTTCCTCTGAGTATGTACCCCAGGGCAGTATGACACTGGCTGTGTGCAGCATCCAACCCTCACCAAGAATGATGCCACAGTACAAACACAGAATGCTCATGTTTAACAGCTGGCACAGTTACAGCTGTCAGTCCAAGAGGGTCTAATGTCTGTCTGCTTGAGATGTCAAGCATGACAAGCCATGCTGCTGTTCCAGGGATGGCTTGCAGCTGTTACCCGTGCGTCTGGATACTGGATAAGGCCTTTGCCGCCTCCATAGAGCCGTATGTAGGCAAGGCCAAAAAGAATACCCACCACCCTAGAAAACATAAGTGGTAGGAAACATAAGGGTAATGCTGACCAATGCCAGATGTGTAAACTGCAATATGCATGCCCCTGAGGCACTTCCCATTATGGAGAACATTGATGTCTGTGCAGTGACAGAAGCCTGCTGCAAGCCTAGTGATAGCACACCAGCACTACTAGGTTATACCACATATCATGTGTTATGGCCCCAACACCTGCACCAAAACATCAAAGGAGGGGGAGTATCCATATGCAGCACAGACACCCATATTACCAGGTAACTGACAATGCACAAAGCAGCGGAGACCACCCATGTGCACATAACTGTAGTCAAAACTGCTGTACAGTCTGTAGCATGCGACAGACCACACTCTCACACACAAGAACTCCACCCAGACATCCGAAGACACTGGACAGTATGAATGTCCCACCAAATACCAGACAAGGTACACACAAATTACCACATAGGTGTCAAACCATTATGTATGCAAGGAGTA
This sequence comes from Protopterus annectens, assembly GCF_019279795.1. NCBI lineage: Eukaryota > Metazoa > Chordata > Ceratodontiformes > Protopteridae > Protopterus > Protopterus annectens. The sequence continues at coordinate 65,064,779 of NC_056742.1, read as the reverse complement.
ATCAGGGACCTAGGGACACAGGTCGACATTAATCTGTCATGTGACACCCACAATGCCAATGTGGCTATGAAGATTGTCGATACTGGACACCGTATCATGAAAGGATTCACATCAACATCAACAGAGGTCACTGTGCCGCTGTACTGTTCCCTTATCAGACCCATAATCTAGTACAATGACTCATATGGGACGTACCGTACGTGACACCTGCAGCGGTTCGGAAGACCTCATAGTTACCTCACCAACAGGATAAAGGGTGTGAAATATATGTCATATGCTGCCTGGCTGTAGACACCCCAGCTGACTGCAGTCACACACTGCCTACACAGAGGCATTGTATGTCTGTTGTACAAGGCCATGTCCAACACAGGAGTAATGGACATGCTACACCACAGGAAATCAAAGCCATTGGAGCTGTGAGAGTCACAGATGTCAGCCTCAACACATAATGAAATAAGATGTGCTGGAGGGACAGATACATAACCCAGAGGCTCCCCACACCCAGAAACAGGATCCCAATCCATGGTAGGCAGAGCCCCTCACTGACACCCCTCAACAGGAATATTGCCAAGTGGATGGATGACCGTACATGTATACTGGGGTCCTCACTGTGTCATGACCAGACAGAGGCACAGTGAAGAACTTCATAAATGGCCATAATTGAACATAGCAAGGGGTGGCAAAAGACACACACACTCTGGCTAGGCTTACTAATGGCCTAGCGTGTATAGCCTAGTATGAACCCATGAACCTATGAAGATACAAAACGTACAGGACACTAAGGATAATCACAAGGCTTACCCAACTGATGGTAGGAACCATGTTGGGCATCCACAGATATGCTCTGAATCACACAGATATTACAAACAACATACCAAACACACACACATATTGCTAACATACAACCTGTCAGGTGTAGTGCAAACACCCCCCGAGTGCAAAATACCTATCACAGCAGACTGATGGTCCCCTGACATTGCAGATGCTGAGGTAACAGCCATCATCTGCAAAGCAGAACACACAGCAGCAAAGGTATGTGATGGTGTCCTGTGCTGAGGCCAACATGGACTCCAAGAATAATGGAATGCCAAATCACACTACTGCCCAATGTCAGCCTTACCACAGGATATGTACCCAAAGAGCAGTGTACAACAACAGTGGTCCATCAACAAAGGTGTTGCCTGAATGGATACTCCAAACTACCACCCCAGGAAGGCTATTGTGGACCTACTGATACTGGACCCTACACAGTGTGGCTGTTGTAACTGCAGAACCTCCCCTAAACATGTCTGACCCATTTGAAGCAGTCATTAAGGTCATTGATGAGGGCAATGTGGTCCACACAGCGTAGCTGGACCGTGCACATGTTTCTAGACAATACCGTACATGTTCAGTATGGATATGTTCAGCAGCTTAAATATATACCCCTATGTCAGTAGAGGGCTTGCAAACCAGACCAAGGACAGAACTGACATGGTCAGACATGCCGCATCCATGTCAGACTACAAAGCGGATATGAGTGGCATCCCACAAGGCCTGGTCTTGCCCCCCCCACCCCATAGGTATAGGCCAACATGGAAGGACTGTGACTGAACATGTATGCAGAGGAGTACAAACAGCCCACCATATCCGACCCCCAGCTGACACAAGTAACCCACAAAAGGGCCACCTACAAACAGACAACTGTAGCCATAGCCATGTCAGCAAACTAATTGCAGAACTGTGTATAGACAACCACCGTCGATATACAGTAAGTGCCCACAAATTACCACACAGGTGTTAACCCATGATGTACCTAACATGTAATGTGAAACCTGGGTACAAAAGGTGATAAATATCCTGCACTGGACAAACATGTGGCTGTAGTGTTCGCAGAAACATGTACCATATACCCACCCAAACATGAAGGTTGGCAGATGTAGACAAGGGGAACTCACTGTGGCTCTGCAGCCATCCTCCATCAATGTCACAACTGACTACAATAGCCCCTGTGGGATATACCGCAGCAGACACCTCCATCAACTGTATAGTCCACAACAGTACCCCACCAGGGGTAGCAAATGTGTTGCCTGAGTAAACAAACTGCAGCCCCACACACCACCATCCTTCCCAGCTACAGGAAAGCTGTGCCTGATGTATGAAGCCATGTCCAACCTGGAATGAATGAACATGTTGCACCTTGTACAATCTGAATGGCAGTGAGCTATGCACATGAGAGACCTGAACCCCAGCACTGACATACATAGGACAAGCTGTACAGAATGATCCATAACACAGAAGGCACCCCCACTCTTCAGTAAACTCCTGGTACAGGTCAGCCAGAGAGCCACATATCGACACCCCTCAAGAGGAATCCTGATGAGTGTATGGGAGATGGTAGGCTAACCCTGGGTATCACTGTTATGTCAGAGGTAGACGGAGGCACAGCATACTAACCATGACATATGTCCTGGCAAACTCCAGTTACAATGTGTGTCGAAGGACAAACACACCCTGTGACTAGCATCAGAAATGGCCTAGGGAACATCGCTAGTGTTTGCCAATGTCCACCCATGTTGTGGAATACACTAGCAATGTTGGACGAGCCTGGTGTAGGTAGTCCATATCTGAACATATTGCAACATGGTCATATGTGCACAACTGGCCCCTACACAGTCTGTTGTGCTCACTATGAAGATGTCAAGCAGTCATAGGACTAAAGCCCAGGATACTGTCCACCACAGTGAAAGTACTGAACCAGTACACTATACGGTACTACAGTGTTAGGTCATTATGAAAGTATGTTGAGAACTGTCTGCAAAGTATCCCATGCAATCCCTGCAGGCACAGTATAATCCCTGTTGTGGCAGACACGAAGCAGTTGGCCAGTTAGTACACAACATGACACCCAACACACAGCCATAAACGTGAGATATTGTTGAAGTTCACACACACCCAAATATGTGGTGGACTTCAGAGTGCAACATATGGAAAGCTCACACTGGGCATGCTCGCACACTTTGATAAATGAGGCATATGTCAGACAACATGCCATGGAAAGGCTGAACTGGGCATGCACACACACTTAGGCCATATCTCCGTTTAGCAGTTGGCCACACATATCTGGTATTTGTACGTGTCAGTCCAGGAACCAACCACAACACAGCAATCAGCCCAGTGCACACAGTAAATGACTAAAGAGACATAAGTGATATAGTGGATCGCCGTCATAGGCAAACATCTTCCACAGATACACAAGTTGGTCATAGGAACAGGGAATGCTATGGCAATAAAGACCTGCAAACAGTAGAACAGCACAACAAATATTGTGCATCCGACAATTGAACATATGGGTGTAGAGGTCAATACTAGGCTTGTTGCCCTAGGGAATGACAGCTCAGCCAGAGTGTGCTTGGCATCTGCATCCCTAGGATAGTAGGCTACTGTGCCACTGTAAAGTAGGTCACAGAAGGCAACATGTGAGGCTAGTGAGCTGTGCCTCTGTCAAGCAGGGGCACCGTGGAGGTCCCAGGGATTGAATGTGCTAAGCCACAGCCATGTTGTCGGTGTGTGCTGTGAGAGGGTTGCTGAGGATTTCTGACAGTAGGTGTCCGTCAATAACAGACTGAGGGGAGCCCTATCTGCATTCTCTGGACGATTCCACTGTCAACACTGTGTTGTAATGAGTATGTGTGAATGAAGTGCTGTGCCGGAACTGTTCACAGATGTCCTCCCTCTGTGGGCTACAGCTCTGCAATGTATTAGGTCACCCTGTCTGTTGTACGGCGCATATATGGCTGGTGTACAGCTGACAGGTGTCTTGTTGTGGAGCAGTCGTGGGTATATGTGGGATAGCATGACCAATGCAAACCGTACACATGCTCATAGAATGCAATTGTCAATGATTATGCTGTGTGGCCAGTATAGTCCTCCAGCATGGGTCCTCTGAAGTCGTCCACCCCAGTCTACACAAGTGTAGAGTCTGCTTGTGTTAAATACAGTTTGTGTGCAGTGACAACCTTGCCTGGGGGTGGAGATGGGATATGGATGTCCAGGGAAAGGTGGGTATGGTCAGATATCAACAATGGTGGTCTACCTCTGGTGTGGAACAGTGAGTACCCACGTTGCAGATGGACAGGTGCAATATGTATTCCCCCATGTGGCTGTGGTGTGTGGTTCTGCCATAGCACATGGACCCACAAATTGTAGTGGCTGTAGGGTAAAGTGGTAGAGGCCTGAGTAGTTCTCACACATAATATGCCTGTACCTGTTGTTAACAACTGGAATGGTGTATGTGAACACCTGCATATCCTGGCACTGTTCCCAGCGAAGCTAAGTGTGTGTCCTGGATGTGGGTGTGGTGTTCTGGACTGGTTGTGTTGTGTGTTACAGGTCCTGTGGTCCCAAAGCATGGTATAGAACATAACCTGCCAGTGCGATGTGCATATCTGACCCTGACGTAGGTGGCTGCAAATGCATATATATGCTATCCCCCACCTGACAGGTAGTACTACATGTACATACCTCTGTAGAAATAAAGATGTCAGCACCCTATAAATACTACAGGTGCAGAACAGATGCCCAGTAATTAGGATAGTGTGCTCTGCTAATGCGTCTCCCTCAAGTGTCATAATATAGTTAGGTAGGGGTTTGAATCCTGCAAATGCTCAGTGTGTGTGTGGGTGAGTGGGGTTTGTGTGTGTGAGAGGCAAATGTCCCTTTTGGGAACCGGGAAAACACACTTCAGGATGCACAATCCCCTTTCTAAACACTGATGATGTCAGCACCCTATAAGTACAGCAGGAGAAGGGAAACCTCCCAGTAATGCGAATAGCGTGCTCCACTCATGCGTCCGTCTCAAGTGTCATAACATAGTTAGGTGGGGGTTTGAATCCTGTACATGCTCAGTGTGTGTGGAGGGGGTTAGTGTGTGTTCAAGACTGTTTGAAAGAAGTATACCTATTGCCAACTAGGAGAATACACTACAGGATGCACATTCCCCTTTCTAAACACTGATGATGTCAGCACCCTATAAGTACAGCAGGAGAAGGGAAGCCTCCCAGTAATGCGAATAGCGCGCTCTGCTAATGCGTGCATTTCGAGTGTCATAACATAGTTAGGTAGTGGTTTGAATCCTGCAAATGGCAAGTGTGCATGTTTGGATGAGGGGGGTTAGTGTGTGTGCAAGTCTATGTGAGGGAAATGTCCCTTTTGGCAACTGGGAGAACACACTACAGGATGCACACTCCCCTTTCTAAACACAGATGATGTCAGCACCCTATAAGTACAGCAGGAGAAGGCAAGCCTCCCAGTAATGCGAATAGCGTGCTCTGCTAATGCGTCCGTCTTGAGTGTCATAACATAGTTAGGTAGTGGTTTGAATCCTGCAAATGGCAAGTGTGTGTGTTTGGATGAGGGGGGTTAGTGTGTGTGCAATTCTGTGTGAGAGCAATGTCCCTTTTGGCAACTGGGAGAACACACTACAGGATGCACACTCCCCTTTCTAAACACAGATGATGTCAGCACCCTATAAGTACAGCAGGAGAAGGAAAGCCTCCCAGTAATGCGAATAGCGTGCTCCGCTAATGCGTCTGTCTTGAGTGTCTTAACATAGTTAAGTAGTGGTTTGAATCTTGCAAGTGTGTGTGTTTGGATGAGGGAGGTTAGTGTGTGTGCAATTTTGTGTGAGGGAAATGTCCCTTTTGGCAACTGGGAGAACACACTACAGGATGCACATTCCCCTTTCTAAACACAGATGATGTCAGCACCCTATAAGTACAGCAGGAGAAGGGAAGCCTCCCAGTAATGCGAATAGTGCACTCTTCTAATGCGTCTCTCCCGAGTGTCGTAATGTAGTTAGGTAGGAGTTTGAAACCTATAAATGGCATGTGTGTGTGTTTGGATGTGGGGAGTTTGTGTGTGTGCATTTCCGTATGAAAAACATGTTAGTTTTGGCAATCAGGAGATCACACTACCTGATGCACATTACTCTTTCAAAATACTGATGTTGTCAGCACCCTATAAGTACAGCCAGAGAAAAAGAACTATCTAGTAATCCGAATAGTGCGCTTTGCTAATGCGTCTCTCTCACGTGTCATGACTTAGTTAGGTAGGGGAATGAATCTTGCAAATAGCAAGTGTGCGTGTGTGTGGGGGTAGTAGGGTGTGTGTAAATGCAAGTGTGAGAGAACAGATCCTTTTGGCAAATACTACAATACACCAGATGCTGCATATTCCCCCAGTAAACACAGGGGATGTCACCACACTATCAGCACAGCCAAACAGGGCTAGTTGGCTAGTAATGCCAATAGTGCGCTCTGCTACTGTGTCTATTACCATTGTCAGAGTACAGATAGGTATGTTTTAGTAACCCACAACTGCCACGTGTGGTTGTGTCACACAGTATGACCTTGTGTGGGTCTTTGTACATAACAATGCATGCCATTGCCTAAACCAGCAATGGCATTGCACACATGATGTATGTGTGTGACACATACACATAAATATCTGTGACCTGCAGTAGTTACCATGTCTGACAAATGCCTCGAGTGGATAAATGGTATTTGCAATGTATACCAATATGACTGTGTCTTACTGTGCAGGGTCCGCACGTGGTATGTCTCTATACAGTGTGGGTGTATATGGTAAAATACCTACAGCAGGGGATACACATCTGGTCTGGGCCATATAGTGTACATGTAGTCGATGTACAGGTGCTGCATGTTCCCACCTGTTGTGGTAGTGGTAACATGTCATTCCACTGCAATTCAGTGACCACATGCTGTGAACCCTTCAACTAGTGTGTTGTAGCTACAGTAATGCTCATGCACAATGTTTGGCTGGATGCAGTCCAGCCATATAAACACAGTTCTTGAGACTGTCATATTGCCAGTGTTGTTATGGAGGACAGGTGGTCTTCCTGTGTATGGGAGGGTTGTGTGTGCCAGGCTATGAACCAGATGGCAGTCTGACACACTGTTAGCTGCACATGATTAGGCCCTGATGCTTTGTGCTGTGCCAACAACCTGGAGGTGTGTGTATCTGTGGTACCTTGGGATACCACACCCCTGTCCATGTGTGTTACATGTGTAGTGGACGACAGGCATGGTATGGGGCATAACCTGTCAGTGATGGGTAACACCTGTGAGCCATGAAACAGGAATCTGGTACTGCACAGACATTGCAGTTCACCGTGCTGAGGACAGTGTCTGGTGCATGCATCTTCCGGTGTACACTGCTGTTGTTGTGTAGCAACACTGTTAGTGTCCTAACCTGTGTGATACCCACGGAGGTGGCTATGTAAACCATGTCCTGCAGCATAAGGCAGTATGTGTGTACTAAGGAGCTTTGCCATTATACATTGAGCCATGGGTGTCACGTGCAAGATGACCCTTGCTCATCATTGTGGCTTCCCTAGCATGTAAGCACACATTGACAGCCAGCAGATACCCTATGAATGACAGTGGAGACTGAGCATAATGTAGACATACAACACCCTTCGCACATATAGTGGTAGCATACCTGGTGAGGGTATGTTGGCAACCAAGATCAGGCTCATACTGGCCTGTTCCACATGCTGAGAGATCCATTCTATGTTCCCTATCATGTAGTCCAGGGAGGTATGTCTCAGGTCAGCCATACTGGCATGGTCAATGAGTGAGTCATATGTGTCCATGCCTCTGACTGACCTGTATGCATGTGTTCTGTGGTGGACCATAGTGCCCCTGAGGCATATCACTGTGACCTTCACCAGATACAGCCTGTTGAGCGGGACCCCAGTGCAGCACCCAAGACAGGTACCTGACATGTCTGTAGCAGGTGTGTTGTGTAGCCCTACAGGCTGTGAGTGTGTGGCACAGGGGATGTGTGTGCCATGTGTGGCATGTGCTCTGTTCTGACGGAACATATGCCTGTGTGCCAGCTGCAGAGGTGTGTGATGCTCAGGCAGGATGCTATTCTGAGTCCCCACGTATGCCCCAGTGTGTTCAGCATGTTGTCAGTGCGTGTCAATGTCTGACTTGTATAGTAGTCACTGTGATATATTTTATATTTATTTACTTATTTATCCTACATTTGTTGACCGGGATAGTCCAACTGGATGCATGTCCATTTCCAGGGGAGGCCCGGGGAGAAAAGCTACAAGGGTAAGCAGATACAGCATTACATAATACAGAGTCACAGTGTATAATTTCTTTTATTTTTTTGTTCTCTCTCTCTCTCTCTCTCTCACTTTTCTCTCTCCCTCTGTCTACTTCCAGACAGTGCAATGAATGTATTGCATGTGTGGAGTGTTAGTACTGGATGCTTTTGTAGGTATCTGCATAGGTCCATGTGATAGCCTCTGCACCAATTGTAAGCCAGCATTTGCTAATTGCATACAGCCAGTTGTGTACTGATTGCAGTTCTCACTGTGATTTCAGGCTAGTGCTATAAAAGGGTATGTGGGATAGGCGTTGCCCTTTCAGATTGTAAGGGCGGGGACCATGCTGGTATGCTGTGGACAGTGTTCTGTGAGTGTAAAGGTTAGTATCTCTCTCATGATTCAGGCTATGTTGTAGATTCACATTTCTCCATTCCTCTCTCATGTTCCCTGTAGAAAGTGTGTATGCACAATGACACCTACAACTATATATAGATATATATTTATATATATATATATATATATATGTACATATACATACATTTATATATGTACATTAACTGACATTATTACCTACAAGTTACCAACTAGCATGGCTGCTTCTGTTCACACACTACTATTATGGGAATCCAGTAGATTTGACAGTAATTCTAAATGACATGCTTTGGGTACTACACATCCTATATTCCCTTTACATTCATCCCTACTATTACATGTTATATTTATTTTAGCACAATGTTCTTGTATAAGAGTCATGGCTTAGTGGTAGGTCATACAGACTACTGCTTCCAAGGTCTTGGGGTCAGGACTGACAGTGGGATTTTATTTTGCTTTTGAACTGAGTACAGGACCTGTCAATCAAAGTGACTAAGGCACTTTTAAGCAGTTGTTACCGGGTTAGCGCTGGTTTGCGCGGAGCTCACTCACGCAACATGCAGGATTAATTGATGGCAACAGGCCATCAGGTTTGGATGTATGAACAGGGCAGATGCATCAATGGACATGCATATATGTATGACCCAACAGGACAAACGTCCAGGGGTGTTAATTGTGATTGCACATACCATTTTCATGTGGAATGGGTTATATGTGGTTATAGGGTGGGGTGAAGAAAATAATATTAACACCTTCAAATACCAATACATATGCTGTACATTTCTAATAGCTACAGATATATACACACTACTGTTCTAACTACAGTTTCCTATATGATAACTATTTCAACTTGGTGATAGGACTGTTACTGCAACATCAATATACATTTTATTGTTCTTCATACACATTCATATCTAGCTTTGTTCAGCTACATCATCCTGCTACATTTGCTTTATATAGCTGTAGACAGGTGTGGATGTTTGGTATATCAGACAATCATCCTATCTGCATATTGCAGACTGAGAGCAACATATCCAGATTTTGGGATACACATTCCAGATGCAGCAACACTTTGAACAGATTTAGCTGTTTGGTTTTGATTCTCACATGCATTTCATTCTGTCTTGACTGCAGTATACTTTATTCAGGGATTATTACTACTGTATTGCTGGATTCATGACACTTTCTCACACTCTCTCACTTGCTTTCATTTTACTATTCAGGATGGTACTTACTTCTAGGCTTTATTGACATGTTTTACCTGTAGTTATTACAATCCTTTCCAGCAGTCTCACTTCTGTCATGTTTCAGTATTTCAACAGGGATATATTTCACACATGTGATTTCATCATCTTCTGCAGCTATACTTTTCAGCCTTCTGCAGGTTGTGTACTATTTTCTTACAGGTGGGGCATTTTTATTTCAGAATTTATGTCAGACAGTTTCATATTTTGGTTTAACTTACAGGCTGAAACACACTTTTGTAATCAAGCAATACTTGCAGACACTTTCACACTGTTACTTGCACATTTTATTCCTTAGTGACTACACTGCACTCTTTTGCTGACTGTCATACTTTTATATTTCTTTACAGTTACTGGTAGTGGATTACTGACCTGCCTGGTGGTGCAACCGCACCAGCCTATCACCATAGGCTCTGCGGTTCGCAGAACAGACACCTGCAGCTGTAATATAAATTAAGTAATATTGGAATACACATCTCCATAATATCAGCTAGTTTAATTTCTTACATACATAATTAAATGTAACTTACTCAGTAGTGGGGCATTGGGTGTTTTCCGGGTCTCCTGGATCCAAAGGTTCAGTTGGTCCTGCTTGCGTCTCTTCAGGTCCACATGGTGGTGACGGACCTGCTCACCAGTCCTTGGAATCCCTGTGGCACTGGTGAGATCATGAGCCAACCGGTCCCACGCCTCAGCCCTGTATGCTCCCCAAAGGACCTGGCCCTGTATGAGTTGGGCCTCATGATTGTGGACTAGGAGCCAGACCATGTACCTGGACTCCTCAACGCCCCACCTCTGTGCTCGAAAGCAACTACCCTCTCCTACTCCTGTCATTCTGCCTGCAGTTGAGTTCTACAATCGTTTATGCTGTGTATTCCCGCCTATGGGGCTTATATAGTCCGTTTTTCCCCGCACATATCTGTGATTGGTCATTTTGGAATTGTATCAACTTCAGTAAACCTGCATTGTCATGCTCCAGTTTGTATTCATTCCTATATATTAGCTATTATTGCATTTCGAGGTACTGCTGTCATGGCTTAGTGGTTTGGTACCTTGACTATGGTGTATAGTATCCTGGGTTCGAACCTGGCCACTGCTTTTTATTTTTCATGACTGTCTAGACATGCTGAGGGGTGTGTCTGTGTAAAGGCAGTTTTGATACAGCTTGCTCAACGTTGCCAGACGGTTAGCTTGTTTGCGATCGCAGCTCGCGCATAAATGGTGCACGCTGGTTTAAGCCTCATTTGGCTATCAGCACGCATATTACGCTCAGCTCAGTTAGGGGCACATAGATTTAGCATGTTAAACCACTGCTCAGCTACGGGCACTCATTTTGCACCAGTTAAACCAGTGCTCATCTACTGGCAGATGCACCCACCCTGTTAAACTGTAGCTCAGCTATGGGCACATCTGGCATTTTTTATTCTTTTGTTACCTCACATTTCTTTAACATAAATGGGCTATTTCATTACATTTTACATAAAATGTGGTTTTATGTGTACATATTTGTCAGGGACTTATTTCGTGCTTATTTTGCTAAAAATAAAAATTGGTGTTGTGGGGGTTCGTACCATGAATGCCTGCTCTTCAGCCAACATCTCTACCGCTATGATATTGCTTCCTGGCTTATTCTGCATATTTAGTTCTTATATGCTTTCCCACTGACTGCTAACTGTAGCTGCTCTCACAGACGCCAGCATAAAGCGCACTCACGGTTAAACATTTTACAATTTAAAAATATATAACATGTTTATTTATATGTTTTCTGTTCATAGTCTGTGGGGGCATGTGTTGTGTTCTGTTTATTCACATTTCCGTGGACTCTGTCGTGGGTGTTTACTTTGGGCACTTTTACTCTTCTGGGGGCGTGTCCGCTTACAGGGCTCGGCCTACGGACATGCCCCCTACTGTCTTACATGGACCGTGTTAGCCTTAGGTGTGATTCAGCATGCTCTCATGAATATGCAAAGCATGGTGACATCACTCCGTTTAACTGCAGCCTCCGTGTATGAGTTATAACTCTTACACGGAGGCTTCGTGAATCCTGCCCAAAATGTTTAATGCAACTATCTGCTTCAGGTCTTCTACTATTAGGAGAAATTAAAAGGAAAACCACAAGTTATGGTGAAGTACTGTGTCACACAAAAAAGACTTTAATCCACTGGTTTAGTGCTTTCAGACAAAAATTAGATCTTCATCAGAACAAACTGTTAAAAAACAGTCCCATTTTTATAGCATCATCAGTACACATCAAACCAGTCAGATCTCAGTTTTCGTAAAACTTAATATAAAAATATATATATATATATATATATATATATATATATATATATATATATATATATATATATATATATATATATATATATATATATAAATGTGTGTGTGTGTGTGTGTGTGTGTATAAAATACATCCTAAATAATGAACAAGCAAATACGAATAAAGTGGTGTATGCAAATTAACCCTCCAAAATTAGAAGTACAATGCAAAAACAACAAAGGAGGCTCCAGACCACAGCTATTAAAAACATACAAAAGTCTAATCCAAAGTGAGCACTTTCGTAGCTCAAGGCTACTTCATCAGACAAAACTTGCATCAAAATGTGCAGTTTATATACCTTCAAGTAATCAGTCAATTAAATAACTAATTAGCTTAAAGGCACATAGCCAAATTCATTGACACTAAGTGAACTCAAAATGTAAAACTGCATAAAAAAGCATCTTCCACCTAGTTCATGCATCTAATAGTATGTATAAGCTTAAAAAATAGTGAATACATATCAAAAAACATATAAAAAAACATTTTAAGCAACATTTACCTACTTCATGGGCCTATCTAAAAAGGCATATACATATTCTAAAAAACATATATTGTTACTATAAAAAGTTTTCATTCAGAATACATGGAATATATAATAAAATAAATACATGATTTATCTAGCCACTGTTATCTGATGCCTCTATCCATTAGTACTGGTTTAATACAAATGTTATCATTGATGCTCTTACTAACATTGGCTTGCTGCCTGATTATCCATTCAAGTTCCTTGACTTCGACTTTATTCTTAATACCACCCCCTCTAATACTAGATCTGACCATATTTTTCACTACAAACTTCGCCAGGGCATTGGTATCTATTTGCCTAGAGATGTCATAGAGGTGTTCCCTCATGCAATCACATAGTCTACGTGTCATCATCCCTACATATAAACAGCCACATAATACACAGGTGGCTAGGTACACTAAATTAATAGTATTGCAATGTGCTGTCAATTTAAACGTATATACCCTCCCTGTATCAGGGTGGGTGAACATCCCTGTACTGTCAAGAAAGTCACAGAACCTGCACTTCTCACATGGGTGTGTACCAAATACCACTCCCTCTTCAGAGTCAGTTGATTCACGACTAAGTTGTGGCCCGCATAATACTATTTTCAAACACTTCTTATTCTTATAGACATATCTAGGTCTTTCCCCCATGATTCCTTTCACCTTGTCATCTGCACATAAGATATTCCAGTTTTTATGAAAAATCCTTTGTAATAACTGTGTATTGCTAAAGTAAGTGATGGGTATCCTCAATGTGTTGTTTCTATACTTCGGTGTTATGGAAGTGGGTTCCTGTTTAGAGAAGTACGGGGTAATATCTACTTCTCTTCTGCTGTTAATATCCATTGTCACTTAAGAAATTTTTGTTTCACTATCTATCTTTCATATCCATAAACTCTTTTTCAAATTTCATATCATTAGTTATCAACCTGGAGGTTCTCACCCCTTGCCCACTAGTCACATTTTTAAAGATGTGCTTGGGGTGCATACTTTGTCTGTGCAAATAATAATTTCTGTAACATTCCTTTCGATATATCTCAGTATCAAATTGATTGTTTTTTTGTATAATTCTGAATCCAGCAAGTCAATTGTGGACAAGGATCTCTTCATTGTAAATTTTAAAAATTGTGAATTGTTACCTAATTTAACAAAAAAGGGATTGAAAGTATTGCTGATAAAAAAGGTCATCCACAAACATTCTATAAAAGTCAAGTCAGCCTTGCATTTCAGTAATCACAAACCGTTCTTCCCAAGCTGCCATGACAATGTTGGCGAAGCTATTGGCACATGGTGTGCCCATAGCCATACCATCCATTTGTCTATAAACAGTGTCACCAAACACAGAAAGGTTATTTTCCAAAATGAGTTCCATCAGCATGGCTAAAAAGTCAAATTGATTATCACAGGTCATGTCTTTCAAGAGATACTGTCTAAATAATTCTATCCCTACTCCATTGGGAATCATAGTGAAGAGGGATTGTACATCTAGAGTAATCAATAACCATTGTCTGTTAAGGTTGGCATTACCAACAAACTCATGCAAATCTCCAAGAAATTGCTTGGTATCCCTCAATATAAACCTATTCTTAGATGAAACAGCCTTTAAGTGTTGTTCCACAAAAACAGACAATGGCTCAGTGCACCATCCTCTCCCTGCCACAATGGACCTCATAGTGGGTAGCGTAGCATGTTTGTGGACCTTAGGAAGTCCTTGTATAACAGGTACTATCTGTTGTTCTACAAGAAAGTACTTGAATAATTCCATACTAATTAGTCTACTCTGCAGGCATTCTAAAAGGGAGTTATAAATGCATCTTTCACATGTACTAACTCTATTAACACTTATTTGCTCATAAAACTTCTTGTCATTTAACATTTCTTTCATAGTTTGTGTGTAAAATTCAAAGCCCATTATAATCAAAGGGTCCCCTTTGTCGGGTGATCTAATTGAAATTGAATCATCATGACATAGGACATCAAAAGCTTCCCTTTCTTTTATATTTAAATTAGAAAAAATATTTCTTGTTTTAATTACCACTGTTATACAGTTCATATATTTCTTTAATGCATGCCTTTTCAAAAGTCTCTACAGCTGAATTGTTTATAGGAATAAAGCTACTGGGTTTTTAAAATGACTAGTAGCATCTGTGCAATTGTCCATTCCACCAAAATGAACTTTCAACATAATGTTACGAGTATAATTTTTTAAGTTCAATTATGTTCTTTGTAACAGTCATTCTGTTGGCTGGTATAAAGGACATACCTTTCTGCAGTACATTGGCTTCAAATTATGTCAATATATGACTTGAAATGCACAAAATCAGTGTAGCCCATTCTGTTGCCATATTTTTTTTATCATCAGGGACTTCTCTTCTACAGAGGCTTTGCATTTGTGGTGGTCTCTTCTCTTGGACCGCTCTCGAAAAGAATTAGCTCAGATAGGGTAAGGCATTGTTAGGTTCATCTTGTTCATCATAAAGCTGATCGTGGTGCCATTACATCCATAAGAGAAGACAGTGGACCCAGTATTTTCCTTCATGCCCCTCCAGTACCATTCGTCTCTGTAGCAGTAGAGTTGTTCACTTCCTTCAATGGCTTTTTGTATATATATATATATATATATAGATGCCTTTTTATGCAGTTTTACATTTTGAGTTTACTTAGTGTCAATGTCAATGAATTTGGCTATGTACCTTTAAGCTAATTAGTTATTTAACTGACTGATTAGTTAACTTGAAGGTATATAAACTGTATGTTTTGATGCAAGTTTTGTCTGATGAAGTAGCCTTGAGTTACGAAAGCGCTCACTTTGGATTAAACTTTTTTATATGTTTTAGTAGCCGTGGTCTGGAGCCTCCTTTGTTGTTTTTGCATTGTACTTCTAATTTTCGAGGTACAGTTTGCCTACACCACTTTATTCGCATTTGCTTGTTCTCTATTTATTGTTAAGTGCTGTGGAGACATGGCATAGGACAATGCCTCATTGGATTTGGAACTTTATTATGAACCTGAAAGTGATGCTTGGAAGAAGAAACTATAACTAACTTTGGAGAATCAAAATAATCCATTGCTGGACTTTGAACCTGTGGTTAGTGCTACACAAATTAGTGAGAACTGTGAGTATGATGTAACGGCCTTGAAGAAGGAGATACATAAATTGGAAAATGATTTGCGTAAGTTAAAAAGACTCCAGGCTCAAAGGTTCCACCTAGAAGCCTGTCTTAAGCTGGATATTGTCCCTCATGGGTTATGGGTGCTTAATATACCTACATATGGCACTGTCTATAATGAACTTTTACTACAATGGCAACAAATTAATCTAGAGACTAGCAGGAGCTATATGAAATTGTTAATTAATTTCTTTACACCGGAGGAGGAAGAAGCTCTGATAACTAGCATTAACAATTTACAAGGAACTTTGACATCTATCCACACCATATTTTAGATTTAAAACTTGATGCTGTTCTGGAAATTGTTGAGCTTATGAAAGCAGTTATTGAATTATAAAAGAAAGAAAATGCAAAGAGACACACACAATTTCTTGACTGGCAGGGTTTTTGCCTGGCCGAGAGAATGGATTTATGGTAGCTTTAGTAGTAATAACACAAAACCTCAGCCTGTTCAAAGAACTGACAGTGATAGAACTTTAAAACCACATGATACTAAAGATGTTGTAGCTGTTCCTTTAAATCCGATCAGTTTGGTCAACACTAACAATGACGGAACAGCTTTTAAGATGCAGGACACGCCGCCTCCTGCACAGCCATTAAAGGAGGTGAACAACTCTACTGCTACAGAGATGAATGGTACTGGAGGGGCACAGAGGAAAAATACTGGGTCCACTGTCTCCCCTTATGGATGTAATGGCACCACGAACAACTTTATTATGAACAAGATGAACTTAACAGTGCTTTACCCTATCCGAGCTAATTCTTTTTGAGAGTGGTCCTGGAGCAGAGACCACCACAAACGCAAAGCCTCTGTAGAAGAGGAGAAGTCCCTGACAATAAAAACGATGTGGCAACAGAACAGGCTACACTGATTTGGATAATTTCAAGTCGTATATTGACAGAATTTAAAGCCAACATACTACAGAAAGGTATGTCCTTTATACCAGCCAGAAGAATGACTGTTACAGAGAACATAATTGAACTTAAAAATTATACTCATAACATTATGTTGAAAGTTCATTTTGGTGGAATGGACAATAGCACATATGCTGCTAGTAATTTAAAAAAAAACATTAGCTTTATTCCTATAAACAATTCGGCTTGCATTAAAGAAATATATGAACTGTAAAACAGTGGTAATTCGAACAAGAAATATTTTTCTAATTTAAATATAAAAGAAAGGGAAGCTTTGGAAGTCCTAGTCCATGATGATTCTATTTCAATTAGACCGGCTGACAAAGGCAGCCCTTTGGTTATAATGGACTTTGAATTTTACACACAAACTATGAAAGAAATGTTAAATGCCAAGAAGTTTTATGAGCAAATAAGTGTTAATAGGGTTAGTACATGTGAAAGATGCATTTATAACTCCCCTTTTGAATGCCTGCAGAGTAGACTAATTAGTATGGAATTATTCAAGTACTTTATTGTAGAGCAACCGATAGTACCTGTTATACAAGGACTGCCTAAGGTCCACCAACATGCTACGCTATCCCCTATGAGGCGCATTGTGGCAGGGAGAGGGTGGTGCACTGAGCCATTGTCTGTTTTTGTGGAACAACACTTAAAGCCTGTTTTATCTAAGAATAGGTTTATATTGAGGGATACCAAGCAATTTCTTTGAGATTTACATGAGTTTGTTGGCAATGCCAACCTTAACAGACAATGGTTAATGATTACTGTAGATGTAAAATCCCTCTTCACTATGATTCCCAATAGAGCAGGGATAGAATTACTTAGACAGTATCTGTTGAAAGACAGGACCTATGATAATCAATTTATTGACTTCTAGTCATGCTGATGGAACTCATTTTGGAAAATAACCTATTTGTGCTTGGTGACACTGTTTATAGACAAATGGATGGCGTAGCTATGGGCACACCATGTGCCAGTAGCTACGCCAACATTGTCATGGCAGCTTGGGAAGAACAGTTTGTGATCAGTTATAAAAATGTAGCAAGTAATGATATTATGAGTTATTCTAGGATGCATCCCACTTATGTGAAATACAACGTTATAAAAGGGCAGTTAATAAGACTTAAGAGACTTGCAAGTGACGAAGCACAGTTAGATCTGTTAGTACAGGAACTGCATTTTAGATTTAAAAACAGAGGGTACCCTTCCAAAATTGTGCATGACACTATTAGTACAAATGAAAAGGTGGGGCTCAGAGGGAACACACAGGACAAGAAGGACTGGGTTACATCAGTGTTGTTAACCTTTAACATAGACAGCAATGAAATCAAAAATACAGTGTCCAACAACTTGAGAATATTAGTTTCTAACAGTGATCTTCAGATGGTAGTAGGACAAGCCCCCATTGTTGTTAACACAAGAGCAAGGAATTTCATGGAAATGTTAGAAAGTAGACCAAGAAAAAAGCCCCAAGGTAACACAGGTACTTTTAAATGCAAAAGCTGCAATTTTTGTAAATAGATTTCAGGGGACCATAATTTGGTATTGTAACCCAGAATAAGAGGTTCTAGGCAGTTTCAACTGTCAATCTACCTTTGTGGTATACATGGCAAAATGCTCCACCTGTATTTCATTTTATACTGGGAGACCAATACACAACTTAAAAACAGGATTTATGAATATTATTATTCCATTAGAAAGAATTTGGACAATGTTCTTTATAAGCATACTTTAAACTGTGTGGGTAACAATGACAGTGTTAAATTTCTTTTCACAGTTATAGATCATGTTCCAGTGGATTTCAATGGAGACAGAGATGGGGAACTAGATTTCAGAGAGTTCAAATGGCAGGTTCTTTTGGATGCATGCAGGGCACCAGGGCTTAACAATGGTGTCAACTATAAAGCTGTGTTGAAAAGAAAAGCATATTATAATAAATGTAAATAGTTTATATGCTTGTTAAAAATGAATGCATTATTTAGGATGTATTTTATACACACACACACACACACATATATATATATATATATATATATATATATATATATATATTTATACATATATATATATATATATATATATATATATATATATATACATATATATATATATGTATATATATATATATATATATATATATATATATATATATATATATATATATATATATATATATATTTTTTTTTTTTTTTACATTAAGTTTTAAGAAAACTGAGATCTGATTGGTTTGATGTGTACTGATGATGCTATAAAAATGGGACAGTTTTTTAACAGTTTGTTCTGATGAAGGTCTAATTTTTGGGCTGAAAGTGCTAAACTAGTGGATTAAAGTCTTTTTTGTGTGACACAGTGCTTCACCATTACTTGTGGTTTTCCTTTTAATTTTACAAAAGTTACACAAGGTGTAAGACATCAGCAGTTTTTTCTTATATTAGGAGAAATCATTATATCCTCCTTTTTAACAGAATATAGTTTAAATTATTTGTTATTTTCAATAGACTGTCTTGCTCTCCCTTTTTCTGTTTACTCCCTCTCTCGATATTTTGATCAATTTTCTTAATATATTAATGTGGGAAACATTTGCAGGGCAAAAAAAGAATAATTGAAGGGATTCACATTTATTTAATGAATGCTGTTTATCAATGGGATTTAACAGTAAAAACAATATAAAATAATTGTACAAAGCCACTTTCAGCGAACACAATCTAGAGCATTATTTTGCAGGGGGAAGCTGCTTGCACAATAGTACAGAAAGGGCAGCTCCACATCTTTGCTGAAGCTGTAGCTCTATTATCAGGTGGACAAAAAGCATTTGGCACAATCACATGCCTCATAATAAGATTAAACATTACAGAAAACAGAAATATCCATGTGGAAGTTATTTCTAGGAAACTTAAAGAATTGCCATCACTGGAAAACAATAAGCTGATTGGAATGCAGTGATAAGTTACTTAGTATGTATGATAAGGATTGCCATCATCAGTTAGCTAACAAATATTTTATTGGGGGGTGCTGAACTCAAATCTGGGGGATATATGTCACGATGAGTAAATGAAGAGAAAGCAAATGTTGTTTTCCATTATGTATGAGTTTATTGAGAATGGACAGCTATGGGACTAGAAAGTATTAATGTAGTGTTTGGAACATGTTTATTGGCTAGAGGTCAGAGGTGTCAGTTTGCAAGCTTTTTTCTCTACTATAAATCAGGCAAGTTGCAAGGCTCTTTGCTCATTTACAGACAGCTCTACAATACTTCTCAATTGTTTCAACTGCATCCAGAGTCATCCAAGTTAGGATAAGACTATTTTCTTGATTAATTGTACACGTACTTGCTTTATACAGTGATGGCTAATGTTTTGAGCATTTTAAGGCATGTATTAAATTTTATGGCAAAAATAGTCATTTCCCCATTTGTTGGCTTTTCTAGTCTGTGGGCCTCCAAATCTCTTTACAGAAGGGTGAATAGCCAGGGACTTAGTTGATTGATAGTTGTTTAATCTGCACTTGAAATATGCTTTTGCTGTGCTTTTATATTAACAAATTCTAGGATCAGACTTCTTGTGGCAGAAGATGTTTATCTTGTCTCCTTGAGTTGGGAAGCACTACAGGAATTTCAAAGTATATTTATTTATTGGCTAGAGGGCACAGGAGTAAGCTTTCAAGCTTTTTTTTTTGCTGTGTGGAGCTGCTGACTGGGCAGCGGAGGTTATCAGTGTCCTGCATATTAGCACAAACCTATACAGTAAAACTTTCCTATAAAGTTATGAGTAGATCAGAAATCTGTTAAACAGTGTGGCATTGTGTGGAAATAAGCTTAGAGCAGCTGGTTTGTGCATTGGCTAGCACTACCATATCCTAGCATTATATAACAACTTGCCCTTAATCCCAGAAACTACCCTATGAGACCACTGTTAAAACCCAATCCTAATCTTAAACAACCAACCCCATTACAGGACCAAACAACATGGATATGCAATTTCCAAATGTAACTGTGTCCATCTTGGTGCAGCTGGGCAATCTAATGCAATGAACTAATTCTCTCATGTTCTCGGACAACCAGTTAATCACTGAAGAAAACAACACAGTATGCCAGAGATGTAAATACACAACTACCTTGGAGGCAACAAATTCACAGAGAAATGAGGTTGTCAGAAATACCCACATACTTCACACATACTGCTTACCACAAACACACAGACCGTCTTATGCTGAGGCACTTAAAAGAGACCTTCCCAAATTTCAAAGACCTCCAAAGCCACCTAATGACAACATTGTTCCTCAGAAATCTCTAAAGCAAATACCAAAAGCAACACCAAACATCTCACATAAACGTACACCTAATGGTCTTCCAAGTGCAAACACCAAAAGGCAAGCATATACTTTGCCTAATACTCTTGTCATTAGGGACTGCATTGTGCAACACACAAATGCCCCACTCAACACATTAGACAAAGGGAAGATAACAGTCATCTGCCTATCTAGAGGCATGATCTGCTATATCATGCACACACTCAAGTTACTGCACTCCCCAGGTCCCAATATGATTTTGTCACAGTCCATGTGGGTGTAAATGACCTGAATTATACTCCAGTGTACTATATGACAAAGGAATGTGCGTCTTGCATTGAATAACATTCTATCTTCACCAAGGATGATGTCACAGTATGAACATCATATGATTGATTTTAGTAAGTGGCTTAGTTTCTGGTGTCACTCCAGGGAGATCCAATATCTGTCAGCATGAGAGAACATAGTCAAAAAAACACACTGTTTGCCAAGAATGGGTTGTACCTGTCCCCTTAGTCTTTCAGATATTGACTAAAATGTTATCCACCCACTTAGACCCTTTATTAGGCAATGCCAAAAAGACAAAACTGCCAATATAGTAAAAATGTCTGCAAGCAACATTAAGGTGTTAATGAAAACTAAAAACCAGGTGACCACAAACAATGAAAAAAAACAATAAACCCACACCAGGAATAGGTAAAACACTATGAAAGCTAAACATTAACTGGAAAAAATGACTTTATGGACTAATAACATTAATTAAGCACTTTTGTTCCCTAAGGTGGAACTTCATCAGAACTTAGAACTCTCAGAACTCTGAGATTTATCTGAGGAAGTTCTGGAAGTTACCAGGACAAAAGTGCTAGCATCTCACTTTATTTAATGATACTTTTTTATTGCTTTTAAGTGTGAGTTTGTATATAAACCTTTTAAAGGAACTTTTAACTGTGATGGACTTGCTGCCACTTTTTCTACTAGTCGTTCGCCATTTTGTTCTCTTACCTAACCCTTCTAGAGGCACTCGCTATCCAACCAAAGCTTCTTTTCATGGATGACTATAACTACCTGTCTATAGACTTGGAAGCATACACTGCCTCAAAGTGACAGGCACAATGCTTCCTGGACTTTATTAACAAAACACATTGGCACAGATAGTGCACACTCCAACAAGAGGGTCAAACATAGTGGATTACTCAATGTGGCACTTACCGTCATGGGAGAGTATAGCACTCCCCCATGTCAAATCCTCACTAGTTAGGTTAGATCACAAAGCTGTCTCATTTGAAGTAAAAAATTAACCCAGAAAATCCAGCTAAGCCAGTAACATTTGTGAACTATTCAATGGCACACTATATCCTATTAAGTGATAGTCTGTCAAAATTCAAGGCTCCCTCCAACCCCAAGACCACAACTACCAATACAGAATTATTCATAGAGTCTTGATATAAACATGTGATTGGCTGCATAGAGGCTGCTGTACCTACAAAAAATAAATCCAAAACAAACACTAAAAACAAATCCCACTGGTGGAATCATCACCTAAGCAGGATATATAATAAAAGAGGAAAATTCATGGCCAAAATCAAGAAAAGCAACTCTCGTAAAGACAAGTGCTCTTTTATACAACTATATAAGAAATTAAGAGGTCTAATTAAGTCCAACAAGGCCATCTATGAGGTCAGGATAGCCTTGCAGATTAAGGAAGGCCTTCTTCAGCTACATCAGGAACCCTAGAGGTAATACACAACAATGTGCTGAACTTATGGTGAGCAGCATCACTCACACTGATCAGGATGACATAGCAAATCTACTGACTGATAAATTCAGCTCAACCCCCCACACACACACACACTCCACCAAGAAAACTCCCCTCCAGCATACTTTACCAGCTATTAGCAGGGATCAGGTGCTGGCAGCACTCGATAAAGCCAATAGTACTGCCTCCATGCGTCCTGACAACATCCCCATTTGCCCCTTAAACAATCTAAAACATGACCCATCGGGACAACTTGATGCACTCTTCAGCTACAACCTTGAAAGAGGCTACATTTCAAGTGAATGGAGGACCATAACAGACATTCCCTTCCACCAGAGCAGACCATCAGCCAACCCAGGGAACTATAGTCTCATCAGTCTAACAAGCCTTATATGCAAAGCCATGGAATGAATTATTATGGAAATGATAGACAAGGACATTGGCAACCTACAGACATGGGGACAGTCCCAATTTGGCTTTGTCAAAAGAAAGTCAAGCCTACTTAAGCTGGTAGATGTCTTTGAAAGGGTCAACAAGGCAATGTATGAGGTTAAAACAATTCATATTGTGTATCTTGACTGGGCTAAGGCATTTGATACAACATCCCACCCCAAAGATCAAATTATGTGGCACTACTCTTTTACGCCAAATCCTGTTTGCATTTACTTTGAATGGCAGAACTCAGGGTTAACTCTAACAATCTCTGAAGTGAGTGTGTGAAACTTTACTCATATGACATATTCTGGTTTGTGTTGCTTGTCATATTTTATACATTCCATAAAAAGCAATTTCTTTGTCTTCTGTTGCTGCAGAATAGTGCTTAATTTAGAGTATTTGAAAACACACTAATCACGTAGACCCATAAGTTAACTGTTTCTTTCATTGTTATCTTTCTTCAAAAGAAAGAGTTGTTGCAGTCTTACAGACTGAATAAGTTTATGTCCACAGAAAATGGAAAGAAAACAGCTGTAAATCTCAGTGCACAGGAAAATAGCTGTAAATTCTAACAAACTCAATAGGTTTACAACCACAGTGGCTGGGAAAGAACAGAACACTAAACTACATTGTTACAAGAATTTTCCTTGGACAAATACATTCACACTTAAACTATAAGACTGTGATTGAGCAAGGATGACAACAATTCCTAAATAAAGTATCATAATATTTCATTCACAACCAGTATGGCGTGCTTTCATGAATCTGGAAAAAGGTAACAAATACAATAGATGGCAAGAAAAGGGTACGACACCTACTTAATATATCAATGTAAAGATCATTTTGAAGACAGGAAAATGTACTCTGCAAAAAGGAAATGTGTGTATGGTGTAGTTATCTTTTAATAAGATCAACTTCAGGGTCATCGTATCACAGAGGGAATGGGACATACATCATCAGAGCAGGCGTAGTGATGAAAGAAGTGTCAGAACATCTGGGCATGTACAAACGCAACTTAATCCACATAACACCCCATACCTTTATCTGAAAAAAAATCATATAAAACACACTTTGCTAAAACTCTGGTGAAAACATAACTGGTGAATTAAACTTTCGAGCCTAACATACTCATTAAAAAAAATAGGAAATCAAAAAGCTGGCCACTGGTAAGATGTCTTCTCCAAATTACAAAAACAACTAACTAAGCCACTCATTCACTCACTAACTGAGAAAGACTTCTCCAAGGATATACCTCTTTTAATTAGCAAGTTGCTCTTCTTATAAGAAGGTTTTAAGCCTGTTGGTAATATAAAGTTCTAGAAAGCTCCAATAAATTATGAGTGTGGGAAAACTGTCCCACTTATGGCCACTGTTTCATCTACCAGAACCAGCAAAAATACTTCTGGTCTGTCACAGTAGCATTAGGAAATTTTTTAAATCTGATCAGTAATGGTAAACTGGTGGAAAAGACAAGACCACTTATTTAAATGCATGGAAGAGTCCTATTAACACAATACATTATTTTGTTTTTTTTCCAATCCCACAGAAGCATTCTCCCCTGGTGTGTAATCATCCTCATGTAAGTTTTTGCATTCAAGATATGCTGTAGATTGTGGTTTAATACCTAATTCTTTATTACAACAGCATATACTATCTGTTTCTGTTTTTTAACTCTGCAGGATGTCTTTGATGTTTCTGCTTAATAAACTGATGTCACATATGCACCTAGATATGTTCTGTTTTCCTTGTTTACTATTATAGAACCAGAAGGGTTATTTCAAATTTTGCATTTAACTGCTCTAACTGCATTGACTAGTGTTTAAAACATGTTGAAAGTATATCTTGCTTAATGTAGAAGAGAACTGATTTATGTATTATTCACATTTTATTTTTGTATGTTGCCATGAGAACAGAGTCATGTTATCAGGTGCTGAAGCAGGAACAATCATTACCATTACCTGATGTTTTTGTTATTGACTACTGCTAAACCAAGTCCAATCTGACTAGTCACACAACATGTGCTGCCTTAACCTAATGCTCTTTAACATTATTTTTAAATTTTCTTTCAGTAATCCAAACCACCTATTGAGTTAAGCGAGTATCTGATCCCCATAACAAGCAGTGGAAACCTCAAACATCTCTCTTGTGCACTGGGCACCCACAGACACTGTCTTGTAACTAAAGAGACTAAAAACTAATGTAGGTGCTTAACTTCCAAGTGTCTAGCCATTAAAATACCTTAACTGCACTAACTTAAACAAATGTTGGTGAGTGTGTTAGTACATTCTGCTGTATAGTTTGTTAACCAAACCACTGAATTGACAAGTACATCACCAGGAATCAGCAGCTGCATAACCCTCTCCAGTAAGTATTCCCCCCCAACTAAAATCTATTTTCTTTTGAGAAGCACCTAAAACTATGAAATGACATTCCATAACCTCTCTTGTTTCATCTGTAACTATCCCAAGCTTTAATTTTATATCCTTTTAATAATTTCAGGGTAAAATTAGATAATGTATAACACTTGCCTTAATTTAACAGTATAAAGTAAAGTGACTGTCAAAGTAGCATACCTTTTCTTAAGGTTCTTAAGGTTCACTGAGTGATTTCCAACAGCTGACTATTGATCTACGCCTGCCCTCTCCACTCCCTGTTCTGCCCCCAGTTCTCACCCACCCCCACTATCTGCCAATTTATCGATACAAGACCACACCCCACAACCACATCCCACCCATCACTTCAACCAATCCCAAAACAATTGCAAATATTAACAAGCTCCCACCCTCCACCCACCAAGTCCTCCTACCATACTCTATACCCCCATACTTTTACCACCAACTGAACCACTACCCAGAAACCCTTAAGTAACTATGTTTACCTCTCATCTATTACTACTAGCTACCTTTGTGACACTTTACACTGTTACCTGCTACCATAATGCTCACATATTTTACCCCAACCCAACCCTTAACTTCCACCTACCAACCATATAGTAACAATTCCTTTACCTGCATCCAACCCCACTTACTGAACTACTCTACCACTGAGCTATGCAAATTCAACTATATTAATTCTACCATTCCTTCCACCAAACCCAACAGATTAAATAAACATCTATTCAAAATTCAATCTCCATATCTATTCCTGCAAAAACAGCTCCAGATTTGTGGTGATATACATACCAACCCAGACCCCACAACGGATCTACCAACCTCACTAGTCCAAACATCCAAAATGCAATTATCTGTAAAATGCCCTATGACCTATACTTAGTATGAACACTAGAAGTATCTTGAACAAAACTGACAAAGTACACACCACACTCTCAGCTTACAAACCGGACATTACACTCATTACAGAGACCTGGCTCAAACCCCACATTAAGGACAATGAGATGCTTCCCCCAGGTTATAATATAATCAGGGCTGGTAGAACTATCAAAAAAGGTGGAGGCATAGCCATACTATACAAGACTGTCCTCAAAGTAGACCTTATACATAAAGAAATCCCAGCATTTAACAATGCAGAAACCCTATTCACCAAATTTTAAGAAATCCCAGCATTTAACAATGCAGAAACCCTATTCACCAAATTTTAAATCAATCAACAGAAGCAATTAACCTAGTGGATATTTACATACCCCCAGGTGACAACATACATGCTCTCAAGTCTATACTAAGCTAGATATCCGCAAACCTTCCACAGGAGACACTCCTCCTAGGGGACCTTAACATTGACTGGAAATCTATCAGCACAACTATCCCCTCTAATCTCATTAACCTCTATTCCTATACTCAACTTATCCAAACACCCACCGCATTGACAGAAATGCAAACAAGGAATCCATACTAGACTGGATCCTTACAAACAACCCATCTACTGTCCAATATTATGGTACAGTACCAACTGGTCTTAGTGACCATTTACCCACATTCACATTAAGACAACACCTCAAAACCACTAAAACAACTGCCTTACGTGATACCCGTAATTCAAAAAATGTCATACCTGAGCATTTCATTAATGCACTAAGGTATTGCAACTGGGCTCCCCTAGCAACTCTCACACAAGACAAGGCAGTGGAGTACTTCAATTCCACCCTTTTAAACATATTAAAGCAGATGGCCCGCTTATGGACAATTCAAATAAAATCCATCCCAGACTCATGGCTCTCTAAAAACACAATAACCCTTCTCAAACTTAGGGATAAAGCTTAGGATACATGGTGTCGCAATAAGACTGATCACAACAGGCAGATTTTCCAAGATCTACATAATAAAGCAAAACAATAGATAAGGCAGGATAAGTAAAATTACTGCACAGAACTACAAGTAAAACATACCACTAACCCTCAAAAGTCTGGGCAGCTGTCAACCAAGTATTGCAACCAGACAAACCCACTACCCCTCCCCCCAATGTCAGAGGAGATAATATAGCAATAGCTACCCAGTTTAACAACTACTTCAATTTTTCCATCCTTAACCTAACTAGCAACAGCTAGCCTTGCACTCTCCCGCAACCAGTCAAAAAAAACAAACTTATACCCTCCATTCACTCTCAAAACAATATACAAGCACCTCACTAAACTAAAACCCACAACTTTGGCAATCAACAAACTGCATGCAGAGTACCTCAAAATTACTGCTAGTGCTTTAGCTTATCCCATCTCAATACTTATCAACCGGTCTATCAATGAGCATGCAATTCCACCACTTTGGAAAGCCTCCAATATAATCCCCTTACATAAAGGTTGTCCCTCAGCCGGAATTACCAACTACCACCCCATAGCAATCTTATCCCCCCTATCAAAAATCCTTGAGAAATGTATCCATTCTTGGCTGATACATTTACTTACAAATAGTCTCCTCACCAACACCCAACATGGCTTTCGCCCATTCCGTAGCACCACCACACCACTCATATCCTTCATCAACACTTTCAATCAATATAGTAACCAAGGAAACCTAGTGTCTGCCATCTTACTTGATCTGTCCAAAGCATTTGCTACAGTATCCCTTAGAAAACTACTTACTATCTTAGCCAAACTCTGCCTAAACAACTCCTCCTTGCTCTGGTCTCAAGACTACCTATCTAACCACCAACAAGAAGTTAAGTGGTATAATTCCCTCTCCACCTTCTCCCAGTAACAGCAGGTGCACCACAGGCATCCATTCTTGGACTCCTGATATTTAATATCTTTACAAACACCCTCCATACTGCTACACATCAAGCTACAATATGCTGATGATACAACACTGATCTGCTCAGCCCCCACAATCCAAAAACTCCAGACTAAAACCCGAGGCCTTCTCCAATATTACTTAACCCCAAAAAGACCCAACTTATGCTTTTCCACCCTGCCAAAACTATTCATTCTTTTGCTCTGTTCTCTATAAATTCTGCCAATAACACCCAAATCTCCCCAGTATCACAAGCTAAACTTCTTGGTGTAATACTTGACCAAAACCTAAAGTTTGACAAACATACAGCACAAATCATATCCAAAGTCCATAAAAAACTTGGAACCCTATACCGCTGCAAAAAACTATCTAACCAAAAACACCAAAATTACTATATCCAGAACTCACCTTCTCTCTACATTGCTGTATGCATCCGCTGTATTAACAAACCTTAATGAGTCAGAACTACACAAACTGTCCATATGCTACAGGTAGATTTGCAACTACTCTAATTTCTGCTCCCACCACTGTCACTCACTAAAACAACTAGGTTGGCTAGAACTCTCCAACTTACTAAACTATAACAAACTCACCATGGCTCATTACTTGCTGTACCACCCAAACAAGATTCTTGATCTCTCAGGCTTACTGAACTTTCATAATTCTGCTCACGAAATAAGATCCACAAACAAAGCCCTTCTTGAAGTAGCTAAGTGTAGACACAGAGCTGGTGAACCCCTCTACTCCTACACAGTTGCTAAAATCTGGATTTCTCTTCCACAGGATATCAGATTGCAAAACAGCAGTCCCATCCTTAAAACTCAGTTAAAAGCCCACCTCAGTCTCATCTGGCAATGTACCTGCACTGACCATGGCTAGCTCTACTACCACCATTTAAATAAATCTTCCTCTGGCACCACTCAAAGGTCAAACACACAGAATAAACTACCATAATGAATTGTATTTTTAAATGTATACATATAACTGTATATAGTATTACTGCACTTTCTTACTGAAAAGCATTATATTTTCTGCTTTACTACTGTACGCTCTTTATATTGAACACTTCTGTAACTTCTCCTCATACTGTGTCATGATATACTATTGTTTGCTCTATTAATTTGCACTCATCTCTGACTTTTGTATTTTTATTATGTATGTGGAGCTTTTGTATTTTTTATGATTGTCATGTATGTGCAGCTTTTCTCGCCAGGTCTCTGCTGAACATGGGCACCCGATTGCCCAGTGAGACCAACCCAGTAATCAAATATAAAATACTAAAATAAAATTGTCTATTTTCTGGATTAATAAAAGTAATGAAATGTGGTGTAGTGTATATAGCACAATATAATCAATGGAAACACTACCCTGGAGCTGCAAAAAGTAGGGCATTCACCTTTCACCAGTGACTGGTGAACCAAAACTGAGGACTTTTATAACTGATAAAGACTGCAAAGCATTCATCAAATAATTGGTTCCTTCCCATCTCTTCAGAGATTTTTTTTTTTGTCTGGGTGAATCAGTGGCCTTTGCCAGGATACTACACCAATGACTGTGTTTCACTACAATTAAAAAAATAAACTGAGTGTGCAGGAAGCACATTAAAGGAGAATGCCTGTGTGTCTATGTGATATAAATGTGTGCAAATAGAAGAAAATTAATAAATCAGTAGCAGAGATGGACCAAAGCACAAGCCTCTTACTCTCCCTTACCGAGACCAGCCATTCCCAATGTTATTCTCTGTTGATAAAGGAAAGAATGTATTCTGTACTTCACAATTAAATAGCTTATCTTAATTAGCGTTAGGCTCTATAGGGTCTTTTCAGATTATTCAAGAAGACAGCTTTGCTGTGAGCCAAATTTTACAGCTTTTCTTGAGTGTTATGTGATGCAGCAAAATGCAGTAAGTGGAAAAACTGGTTAATAGGCAGTTTTTTATAATAAGGTATTCACAGAAGACACACTGTACAGTCAACTGTCAAAGACAAGCAAAGCCAAATTAAATACCACAGCTGCTCAGTCCTAAACTACACACACACACACACACACACACACACACACACACACACACACACACACACACACACACACAGACACACAGACACACAGACACACACGCACGTGCACGCACACGTACACACACGCGCGCGCACACACACACACATGTCCTTGTGCATGCCATATTATATCAAGGCATTCTTCACTGAAAGACTTTTCATTTTGTTGGGATTTGTTGAAACCACATTGATTTGCTAGAGGGCTGATATCCCCATATGGGGATTAAGGAAGGGTATTCTCCATTCAAACATTTTTCTGCTTTATACTTTTTTTTTGAGTTATGCTTCTTAATTTTGGGGTAAAAATGTGACGCATCTCTCATTATTGTATGAGCTGCTCAAAGGTATAAGCATACAGAATGTTTGTGCATGTAGATACATTCATAGATAAAGTACTAGGCTAGCTGCCATTAGAGACTATTTTATGCCCAGCCACTTTCCCACAAAGGTAAGAATCAAACCCTGTACCATGAAATAAACACCTTTACCATTATACCAATCCCCAACAAACTGAAGATTGAGGCATGGAAATGTCTCATAAGTTCATATTTTGCTATATGTCTGAGGATTATTATAAGACTAGCCAACAACCTGAGGCCAGAACCAAACCATGTGTCTAGTATCTGCAAGGTAAAAAAACTTAACAATTATGCCAACCTTGAATCCCCAAGATTATTACACTAGCATGCAAATCCTACTTAACATGGTGTAGTTAATTGGGATGGCTCTGTTCAAACTTTGATGAGTCCCTTTTCTGCCAAACAGTGAAAGTAAAGATCTCAGCTGAGAGTAAAAGTGCATAGGTGATTATGAAAGTAATGGCCTCAGATAGCCTTCATAAGCTTAACAATACTTCCCAAAGGTGAGATTCAAATCCTGTACTTTCTGTCTGGAAGGTAAACATCTTAGCCATTATAACAAATTCTGTGGGACATAGGAAAATGTCATAAATGCAGAAATTCAAGAAATGAAGCCTCAGCTTCGAAAATATGTCACTAAGTATATTTTAACAATGATAAAATTCTGGCATGTATCACCATTCCATTTATTTATTTGGTAGCTGAGGTATCGAATCTCAGAATGCAAGCTTGATAACATGAATCCCCTATGCTTTTTCAAGAGAAAACTTGTTCAAGCTTCAACTGGACAAAATAGATCAGTCAAAACTGCAAATGGATGAATTAAACAAAGATTACGTGTTTCTTCACAAAGGCCAAATCACCCAAACTTTACATGTTTCTTTGGTAGGGTGGGCATTGTACCCATGAGTCCCTTAATTATAGATAAATTTCACACAACTGTGAACATACAGGAAAAGCATTTACATTTTAAATCTCTGCCACCACACAGATATCACATCAGTAGTGCTATGTTATTGTAAAAGCAGTCAGTGCTGTTTTCTGAGGGATATGAACTGAGCAGTCTGAATTCAATCACTTTGCACTAATCAGTATGCAGTAAAACCCTACAAAGCACATACATTCTGAGGTTTGGAAAACAACCCCAAATCCTCTTCTACATCAAGGAGCACCAGATGATCCTGTATCCTATGCTGGAACTGGCTGATGCTCATGCAGCTATCCAAATCCACCCTGAAGGTGGGAGATGATGGGTTCAATTGAACTGAGAGGGAGTTTTTCCATATGTGCGGGAGTCCTTGAGTAGTTGTCATGATCCAGTGCAATCTTGATATTAATTTAACTGCAGATTTTAATTTTAGTTGTGGGTATTGATGAGTTCTCCTTTTCCCTATCACTATCTGCTTATCTCATCCACTTTTAAAATTTTATATCTGATCATTGCTAGAAAGAAATGTAAATATGAACTCTGTATTAAGGAACATTTTTAATATTCCTGATAATCCTATGTAGATTTAGAATAAAAAAAATCACTCTATTCTGAAATTATGTCACCACGTGCTACATACATGAACTGTTAGAAACATTTAAAAACATGCACTGAGTTTGAAGAAGTCAGATGGTTTTGAGATTTTAGACCTGTCACAAGATAAAAAGGAAAGATTTTTTTTTTTCTTAGACTAAATGCAAACGACCACATTACCTGTCTCTTTAGACATTCAATAAGGTCCACAATTATCTGATTATTTTGTAAAGTGAATTATTATGGCTGAACTTGTCATCTTAAGTGACTTCCTTCATGAAAGAGGAGTTTAAATGCTCATACAAAAAATAGCATTTTCCCTATCTCAAAGTAGTTTGTATCATTCCTGATATATAAATATTTGGCATTCAGGTTCTGGAAGCCATATCATAGAACACAAGACTGGGAGGCAATCAAAAATCAAAACTGCATTCCAACAGTACCCCTTTTTATACATACACACACACACACACACACACACACACATATATATATATATATATATATATATATATATATATATATATATATATATATATATCTATAAAACTTACTATCATAATATTGAAGTGGTCAGATCCAATTTGACGAAGTCTGGAGGTCGAACAGTGACAACGTCAAACTCCAATATTGTTGAAGTACAAATCTCACCCATGTTAATGCTTGTTCCGAGGTTGAATTGGGATGGAATTCAACAATATCGGAATTCAGCATTGTGATGCTTCGCGGACGTGGTCCAATGATTCCATCATTTGAACTAGTCCGCTTCAACATTATGATTGTAAATCTATATAAATAAATATAAATATATATATATATATATATATATATATATATATATATATCTACAGGATCCATACTTTTTATCGAACAGCCGTTTCACCGAAAGTGAAACAGCCAAGCACACTTTCGCAAAAGTGCTTATCACCGAAAAAGAACTTTCTCAAACGTGTGCTTAAATAAGGATAAAAATGTGGAGAGATGGCTGTTGCTGAGATCGTAGCGCAGTGGGGATAAGGGAATATTCCCTTTTCCCCACTGTAGTGTGATCTCGGACTGAGAATATAAAAGTAGGGGGGTGTGAGGGGCGCAGACCCCCACATGGGGATTCAGGGGGGTACATCAGTACTGTGTTTTTGTTTTTTTTTTATTTTGTTGTTTTCTAGTTTTTTTAACACACTTTATTGAAAGTATTTTTTCAGTGAAAAGCATTTTCTGTAAAGTGTGTTTGACCGATGTGGTTTCGGTTATTTGAGCTTTCGCTCAATAGCATGAATCCATATATACACACATACACACACACACACACACACACACACATATATATATATATATATATATATATATATATATATATATATATATGCATATATCCCATGCAGGGAAAATAAGGGAAATCTACCTCCTGCACCCATGCTGTGCAATTAGAATTAATATGTGGGTTGCAGTAGAGTGAAGCTAAAAATAAATATTGTATCACAGTAACCACTGTGTCTGTCTTCATACTACTAGACAAAAGATTTTTTTACAGAAGTAGTGCTTACAATATAATTTTTAATGTTGTCAATCATGATATATAGAAATAAATAAAAGGTCTTAGGTCTTCTGGTTGTGTTTTATAGCAGTATATCAGTGTTTGGTCTACTTGATAGAATTGTTCTTTACTTCATATTCCAGATGAAAAAATGTTTCTTCCCCAGGAGGTAAGCCAAATTCAAGTGCTATGAGATCTCACCCATTTTTATCAAATATGGTTACTATAGGAGGGGCTGACCCTCCTAAAATCAAAGTTAAAAAAATCTTGAAAGGATGCAGGGATTCCTGCTCTCCCATGTTGTAAACTATGCTTATGTTGTTCCCTTTAGTTATTATAACAAATTCCTATGATGAGTGATCATGACAACAAGAATTAGGCTCAATGTTTCCTTTACTGATATTTTGCCACTTCTGTTCTGTTTCACTTTTTACATGCATTTATCCACCTTCCCAGCTATTTGGAAATAACTCATTATCCACATTTAAGAAAACCTTTCATACTTTTTAATCAGAAATATTTTTTCTTAATGCATGTTTATTTTTTACCTAAAATAATCAATTGTATTATTGATATGATTCAGCAATGCATTTAGCTGTATAGCTATTACAACAATTCATTTTTTTATTTTCTACTAATTTAAGAACAATTGAAGAGAATGAAATAAATATAGAAGGAATGACAGTTATAAACAGCTAAAATAGGATCTGGAAGTTATAGAAATATAATGTTAAACTTTTGGATGCGAAATATTCTTATAAAATGACTAGCAGCTATCCTACCTCAGTAATGACTAGATAAAAAGCTCTCATCTTGCAAGGTGTAGTGACAAATGTTTAAGTTGTCATGATATTTTAGCAGCTAAACAGATTTTCTCAACCTGTCTATAATACTTTTATAGTTACTGCAGTCCAATTAACAATTAATCAGCTACTTACTGACCTGCAGTGTTTTAGGAGAGCTTTGGCATTTACCATGGTTAAGCTCAGATTTTATTTCTTCTTCTAGCTGTATGGTGTTGTATTACTATATTTGTAATGTTTGCTCTTTGTACTTTACATATCTTCTAATAGCATATTTTGAATTATAAATGAAGTGCAATCTTGACATCTTAAATAAGGAAAAGTTCTAAAAATGTCAGGGTGAAAAAC
Organism: Protopterus annectens; assembly: GCF_019279795.1. NCBI lineage: Eukaryota > Metazoa > Chordata > Ceratodontiformes > Protopteridae > Protopterus > Protopterus annectens. The sequence goes on along the minus strand of NC_056742.1, from coordinate 65,029,845 downwards.
ATCATTTAGTATCATATGAAAGCCATGTAAATACATGCCTTAATCTTCATTTTGCAGAATAAAGCATGATCAGCCAATTTAAATCAGTCTTTGTTGAATAGTCAAATACAATGTGTGCCAGAACATATCCTTGGTCAACGTAGATGATCTTCTTAGAAGATTCAACTTCATCTCCATTACAGCACTACAATCTTCATTTTATCTAATTTTCTTCAATCCAGTCATTTAAGAGGGTGATTAGCCTGACCTTGACATTCAATGACAAGGCATAATGAAGGAGAGACTGTTTAATGCAGGAAAAATCATTCTCAAGTTTCTTCATGTATTTGATGTGTGCATTTATTTAATGCAAAGTTAGATGAAATACAGCTTTTGCTATTCCAGTCATGATGATTCCATTTTCGCAAGCAGCTAAATAAAATGAGATAACAAACAGCAGTCACAAAAACAACAAAATAAATAAACAGTATATACATAATGCAAACATACTTTGGCACCTCATAGCTTTGCTTTGCAACACTGTTAAATGCAAATTGTTTCTACTAGATAGTTGTTAAATTATATGCTACTTTAGGTTACACTGCATTTTGATCTGAATAATTTCCCTAAATTAATCAGTCTATAAGCCCTTACAAAACGACAGACATCACAAGCAGACCTGACATTAATTCTGTCAATTTAACTTTTTTTTAATTATATCCATAATCAGTGTAAAAAAAGAAACTAAAATAATTTAAATATGAAATTATGCTGACTTCCAGAATTGATGTGTAACACTTTGCAACATTTCTTTTTACAGAAAAAAAAAATATTTTTGCTTTCTTAAACAGCACATTTCTTCAAAGTTAATTTCCAGCAAACAAAAAAATGATTTCAAATGTCTTGTTTCTTAAGGAATAAATCAATGTACAGCAGCATGCAATACCAATATGATAACCATGAGCACATGGACAAGCAATGTCTTGGAGGAAAGAGGAGAGTAGCATTTAAGCATAAAGCAAGGATCTTGATAGCATATGCAGAAGTATAGTGCTATGTTTAAGTTCATGCATGCTGTCCCTGTTAAGCTCTCTTTGGTTCAAAAATAAGGATCAGCTGTTACAATGAGAACAAAAGGAAAAAAGGATAAAAATTAAGACAAACAAATGTAGTCATGTAATAAAAATGGGTGAAAAGAACAGTAAGACAAAAAGATGTATTTGTATAATAAGCAGAGCAACAGAAACCACATGCAGAAAGCTGTATAGTCAGGAAAATAAACATCAACACTGGAACACAGCGCTGTGGTAGCAATGTCGCCTGACAGTAAGACATTGTCCCATTCAATTCTCAGCGAGCGTCTTCTGTCTGGAGACATGCGTGAATGGGCATACCTTCGTTGAAGGTTGTGCATCAGGACTGACAACTCGGCACACAAAAATCTACTGCCACTCATTAGCGGACCGGATTTCCGCTGTGGCGACCCCTAACCGGGAAAAGCCGAAAGACACAATAACTGGAACACAGCCAGACACCTCTTACCAGATAACAAATTAGAATGCTTCAACAAGACAAACAGTAAGGTTTGTATTTGAAATATTGATATAGATATAACCATACCTCTCAACTATCCAGATTTTTGCAGAATGTCCAGATTTTTGCCTCAAATTTTTGGTCTGTTTCTTTTAAAAATAGTGGTTTTGTGGTAAATCTGTGAGGATTGAATTCACTAAAATATGGCAGACATTTAAGTTTCAGACTTCATATCCTATATAAAAATGCATGTTTACACAAAAGCTTTTATTATAACAGCTTTCTAAGTTTATGAGCAATATTTAAAATCTGTCCCTATTTGTAGGCCTTTGCCCCCCCCCCATTATTTGCCACTTTGTCCAGATTTTTTTTGCTAAGAAGTTGAGAGGTATGGATATAACAACAAGTCTTAGCGTGAGGGCAATTTACACAATGCCATGTATAACATCAAACAGTAGCCACGGTGGTACGGCAGTAGCATTGCTACCTCACAGCAAGAGGTTCTCCCATTCAATTCTCGGCGTGGCTTGGGAGTGCCTTCTGTGTGGAGTCTGCATGTCCTCCCCATGGTTGGGTAGCATTCGAAAGACATGTGTGTGTAAATGGGCGTGCCTTCATTGAAGGTTGGGCATCGAGCAGGCACCTCGGCGTTTCGTAAAAATCTACTGCCAATCATTAGTGGACCAGAGTTCCACTGTGGTGACCCCTTACTGGGAAAAAGACGAAAAGACAAACATGTATAACATCAAATATTGACTGATGTATATAAAATGTGCATAAAATACATACTGACACTTATGGAGGCAGACACTTAAGCACAGAGTAATAGTATTCAAGGACAACATGGGAAGATTAGTGATAATTGGGAATATAGCAAATATGCATGCAGTACTGGCGGAAAGTGTTTTCCCTGTAGACTGAACTGTTCTGATCATGCCAGCAAAAATAAATGATAAGCTGGTAGTGAAATGAAACATTATATAGTGGCTGCAGCTGTTGCATAAAATAGCACACAGCCACTGTATATCACAGCCCTGCAGTTATCTATAGTACACTAATGGGGTTAATAAAAATACAAAAAAAAGAGGTAATTAGAACGGAAAATATATACAAAGTTTAGTGTGCATAATAATGCCACTGCACATCTACCTTACCAAAAATGATCACAACACAATGTGACAGCTGATCCAAACAGCACAAAATGCATTCTACACAAAGATGACATTGTAAATATCTAGATACATAGGCAGTCTATATGGAATTCAACTACATGACATCCAAGATCCATTATGAGACAGTACCATTTCTGGAATACAATGTATGCAATACTTTTTTTTCAATTGCTGCATGGTGTGTTGCAGAGTTTGTAGTACAAACATCTATCTAGCCTCTTTGAATGGCCATCTCTTAAAAACAAAACAAAACAAAAAAAAATGCAAGGGGTAGAAGACTGATGTGCACATCAATCTAGACCATGGCTTTTCAGGTAAATACCGGGGTGTAAAGGTACATTTGGTAAAATGTAAAGCTTGCTTGACATTCATCACATATCCATACCACATGATGCATATGATCTGGCCAGATACTTGATGAACTGATAGAAGCAGAAATACTGCTTCCTGTAACAGTAAATTAAATACAAAAGGAAAATGAACACAGACAGCTACTTCCTGTGAAAATTAGAAGGAAAAAGGAATTGTTTACAAAGATAAAGCACCTGAAGCCCCATGCTTATTATATAAATATGCTGACCTACGAGCAGCACAGCCAAGAAGAAAGGGCAAATAACACCAAATCAAGAAATTGTTTCTGCACCAAGCCTACAGAATTCTGATGAAGAAAACACTATGGCTGGTATCCATACTCAGTTAGGCAAATGCACTGAAACTATCCATGATGTCTGTGGATGAATGTAGCTAAACTGTGATTCACAGAGACCATTTATGCCAATGGATAATGATCTTGAATATGCTTATGCAAATGTGCAAATAATGAGATGGAAAAAAATTATGTAAATTTTTGGATGCTAATGATATATGTTTTATACCATTTGCAATTCATAGTCAGATTTGCTCACTTTTCTGCCCTGTCACACTTTTGCTATAGAGAGAAAGGCCTCACCAAATCTATCAAATTTGCAGTAGGTGAAAATGCTTCCACTTGCTGCTAGCTTTGCTATTTCGAGGTCTGAGTTTCTTGTCTTGGCTGTGCTGAAACCGCTTGTACATGGTAGCATTTGCCAACCAAGAAGGTAAACATATAGGCAAAGGATTACTCATTAACATTTTGATAATCAGGAAATCCTTGGCAGGTTCCGAGTGGGCAGGGACATTATAAGGGTCTTACTAGGTATGTTTGACCCTCATAGAGGCAGTGGGTGAATGAATGAACTTTTTATCCCTGTGGACACCAAAGCATGTATAGCACCCAGGGACCTTTCAGAGACAGACTGTGGACATGCTGGAGATCTCACAGACTTCTGCATCAAGCATATTGCAGCAGTTCTTGGATGTATCTTAGCATGTGCAGATTAGTGTATCAATTTCACCATGTCACGTCAGGACCAGGCCAGGACTATGTGTGTATTTTACGGATTGGCACATTTTGCTGAGGTACTCAGTGCAATAGATTCCACTCATGTTGCAATTGGAGCCCTTCTGGTACACAGAGGGGCGTGTCTGCCCAATAAGCAGGGCTATCATTCCTTCAATTGTCAGGTAGTTTGTGATGGATGGGGGTGCATCACCAATGTCTCTGCCCAGCATCTTGGCAGTGCACATGATTCCCATAACTGGTATACACTCACTTTACCACCTATTCCTGCATGGTAAACACCCAGTGGTCATCTTGTTGATAAGTGGAAAAATATTTTTCTTTTGATATTGTATTTAAGTAGTCACTCATGTTGAAACTCACATTAGTGTTGCAGAATACTAAAGTTTTTTGTTTTCTCTCCCCCATATTCTTTATCTTTTTTATTTTCATTTATTTATTTTTTTCAGGTGATGCTAGATATCCACTGGAGCCATGACTCATGACACCATTGAGAAATCCAGGTGGAGATGCATAACACATCTCAATTTCAGATCCGTATTGTCAATGAGAGAGCCTTTGGCCCCCAGAAGAGTCATTTTCAGGTGTCTGAATGAGTCTGTGGGTGCCCTTCAGTATGACACAGCTAATGCATGCAGGATGTTTACTGCATGTTGCATTATGCATAACATGATCATGCACCACTCTGGTGATGAACTGACCCATGCTGTCACTGCAGCTCCCAGTTTCAGTCCTACTACGGCTACTGATGGCCTGTCAGGAGCAATAGTATAGGACCCCATGCAACAGGCTTGTGCAGGTAAAGAAGTGGTGTCTAGTACACAACTATGGACTATGACATTGAGGTTAGTGCTCCTTTATTATAAAAAGGAACACATATAGTATAATTGATGCATGCAGTGATATCTGTGGGCTATGATGTATGGTGCATGGTCTACTGTCATTGTTCATCTGACATTCTCTCTCATCTTAAAGTATTTTTTAACTATCTTTTAGAAAAGTGTATTCATATTATTGTTACTTACGATAAAATAAGTCATCCCTGAGTGCTGACTGACTCCTGTTCAATGATCCCATAAGGTATCATATAAAAAATAATTCACATTTATGTCTGCTTTGATGAATAAGTTCTACTTTACTGATTAGTTATTTATACCAAAGTAATAAATATTGTCTCTTCTTAAATTATTTTGAGACACCGCACATAAGATTTGTTTTATGCTGTCTTGCACAATAAATTCTGACTTTAGAAATATAAAAATATATATCATCATTTGTGCAATGGGGAGGGTGAAGTAGCAGTAGTGTTAGTTTACATGGCAGGATATTCATTTTAAACTGTCATTCACTTATTATGTATTTTTCCTGAAAATTTTGAGCATTACTATTTTTATCTTTTAGGTACCTGTCACCTATAGGAATGGCAATCCATGTAGCATTTATTTAGTTATATAAAGATGCAATGCATACATTTGCAATCTTGTCCTACCCAAATCCCCATTCCAGTTATACAGACAACTGTGTCTTTGAAGCTGAATTACAGTAGTTGAAGATCTAATTAGTCATACACATCTCCAATCCATAGGCTAGATGATGGTGCAAGTGATTATTAGGAGGGATTACCATAAGAACTGTAAGATGAGTTGGTCCAATGTCATGAACTACTTGATACAGATGATCCTGCTGTAACTGACATGACACTACCATGTGACCATGACCTCAAATGTCAAGTTCTGCTAAGTGCAGATGAACATTGACAAGGCCTACATGAAATATGTTTTGACTGTTCACTTTGACTACTTCCATTACTGTCTTGAGAAACCAAGGTATTATCATATGATCTGCCTCCAAGTGTCTAGACCGTATCCTGTCCTTTGCCTCTTGCAAGACTGACTCTGTTATGTCCTAACTGGTGTACAAATGCTCGGTGTGCCACCATAGTATGTATTAGTGTGATCATGACATTATTCCTACCCTCTGCCATTTGCAAGTAGTGATGGAAATCACAGCGCATACCCTGCAGTACTCTTTGTGTCAGTGCTCAGAGCCCTAACAAAGTCACAACACACTTCCTGTTCAGCAGCCAATCCTTTACATGTTTCCTGTGGTAGCTGTAAGAAATTCCTGCACCTAGCTCCTCTTTGAGAAGGTGTCACTGTGGACACTGTTATGTCTGCATGCCTGCCATCCTCCTCAAAGTGTCCCTCTAGGTTTGGAGATACTGGTGTAGAGGTGCTGGGGTGTTTGTCCTGTACAAGTGTGAGTGGCATGTCAGCTTGTGCTTGACTTTGTGGTGCACTGTCACTTTGTGCAGAGTTGCAGACATGTTGTAGGATGAGTAATTCTGCCATTAAATGTGGGGACTGCCTGTCACTTTCCTCAGGCTGTCTCATTAATATAACTTTGCTATCATCAGCAGCAGCAGCAACACCCATTCTGCTGCTATCATCCAGATTTATTGGTATAGTTGAACTATTTGTTTCTGATGATGAATAAAAAATTATTTGAAAACATTTATAATAAAGGAATTATATACAGTAATGTATGTTTACAAGGGGGTGAGTGGAACACAACATTCACACTGCCTTCATTTCTATTTTGTTCTGATGTATAAGGTTCACCTAATAATAATTAACTCTTACATGTTTAATTACATCATTCCTTGTCAGCATTCATTTCTCTCTACATAAATATATTTTCCTGATTTTAAACCAACCTTCAACAGCAGAAGAGTGCTACTGCTGCAGACATTGGTAAAATGGAAGAGTGTTCACACCACCTCTAGTTATTCCATTTCTACCATCTTCTGTATCATAGTTATCCCCATGGATGGATAGAAGGTATTCCTCATCTGGTGTTTACTGAAAAGATTCAGAGGCCTCCCCCTGCTAGTGGTATGAGAAACTGCATTCTAGCTGGCCTTGCTTCTAACATGTGGTACCATATCATTTGCCCTCTCCTTGTGCTGTACAAAAAATGGGGGAGGGGTGACATAGAAAGGGTGACAATACCATACTGATGTCAGCTTTTAAAGTATAAAACACTGACCAAATCTTCCTGCCATCCATGGTAAATAAAAATGTTACTTAACACAAAACATATAATTGCACACTAAAATATCAATATATCCACTAAAAAGTGCACTATATTACTTACAGTTCATTCAGGTGATGAATGAAATAATTTTTATCACAAAAAATATCCTCGCCTTACCCTCTGCCTTTGTCATGTTTTCATAATAGTGCTGTTTTTATTTTCACTACTGTCACTTCAAAAGTCTTCAGTTCATCACACACTCCTGTTGATATCCTTAGCACTGCAGAACTCCAATAGTAAATTACTGCATTTATACTCATGCATGGAAAATCAGTAAACTATACCACAGTAATGATAATGTTCTATCATCAGCAATCATTTCTACTGCTACTGTCATGCAATCCAACTTCCATATGACAAAAGTCTAGCAATCGGTCACTGCTATCATATCATGCACATCATATATGTAAATTAATTAAATATGACCCATAATTCAACAATGAAATAATATTTTGAAGTGCTTCTTATTAAATTACAATACTTTTAAAACATTTTTATTGGAATACGTCTGTGATATCTGAATGCATTTGTGGCATATCTCAGCCATTGGCAAATTAATATGATGATGTTCAACTTATTAGGAACATTAAAGCCCGTTTACACATGTTATAAGCAAATTAAGCTAAATTATATTTGTCTCTTTGAATCATAGCATACACAAATGTGTTGTGAGATTTATTGGTGAATATTGTTTTTCCACCGATCATGAATGCACAGCCAAAGTAACATGAGCACACATCAGATTGACTTAGATGCCCTGCAGACAGCTCTGCAGTCTGCAGCACTGCACAGTTGTCCCAGGCTTGCTGTGGGAATGTGCAAATGGCTCTACACTAACCAAAGCCAGAATGTAGATAAAACACAAAATGGACTCAACTGAATGCCAAGATTGCAGCAATTTGAAGTGCAATACCTGTCCATACAGCTTTGTGTCATACCCCAGCACCTCAAACAAATCATAACTTCCTAACACTTAAAAATAACACAAATAGTGATATTTATTTTTACCCCCACACCCAGGAAAAGATAAAACTTACAAAGAAAAATTCTGTTGTACCATATGTGACAAGCTAGTGTTAGGGTACAAAAAAATAACCTTTACCAATTAGCATTAGCAATAGCAATTATTAATCATATATTTCCATTTTAGTCAAGCATAGAAGGAAAAGGTTACTGGTTTCCTTTAGGGAAAATAAATATGTAGCAAAGCACTTTTAGTTAAACCAAACTTGCCAATAATATCAATATGTAATGAGCCAGCTAGTAGACAGTGTTTGGTTCAGTTGATATCACACCCCACATGGAGTGGTTCTAACCTTGATTAATACAACCCCAATCGTATTTTCACCATTGTTGTTCTGGCACTTGGAATGTTGACATCACCTGTGAAGGCACAAGGTGTGCTCCTAGCTGGTCTGACAAGGAAACCCTGATAATGCTTTACCTTCTCAATAATTCATATCAGGAAAGATCTAGGCATGCACACATCATAGAGTTTGGAAAAAAATTAATATCTAGCAGGACATGGGTGACCACCTGTCAACCCTGACATGCAAATCCTGCTCTAGATAAAAGTGCCATCACTGGTTTGAGGACTTGCAGAAGTGTAGGGCTGATCAGCTGGCTGAGTGGATAGACCAATTAGTGGCGAGAAGGCTAGAGTTCTTCGGTAAGTAAAAAAATATTTCTTAATGTTCATTATTACATTGGGTAATATTAAAGATAAAAAAAAGTTTAACATGTTTGTGTAACTAGAAGTATTGTCTAAAAACATATGTGTACCTGAAAATATTATTTGTAATGCTATTATGAAATGTAGAGGAAATCATGAGTTGGTAATCATTCATGCATCTTTTTAAAAAAAGTTGGATATGAGTAATGTGTTAACAGGTTTTCATAATACAAATGGGGTGTATGTTTAGTAAAAGAATAATCTGGGTATACAGCTCTGTAAATCATGTAGGTTACAAAAAGTGATTGTCAATGGATTAATAAATCATATAAATAAATAATAAAACTATACATTAAAATGTATTACTATTGCACAGAATGACTTAATAGAGTAGGCCATATAAATATAAATAATACAATTGCTTAATGCAGTTGTTTGATCAAACGTGTTTCTACCTCCATGTACAATATTGCTGAAGTCTCAAACACCACACTCTAGTTAAAGTGAAGATTGGGCTTGTTTTGTTAAGTGAATGATCACCACAAACATTGCTGAGAAATGTTTGATTTATCTAATTGCCTTTGCTGACTGGGAACATCTAAGAAGGCAGAGCCTGTTTTCAGCGGAGACCCAGGGAGAAAAGCTCGACAGTGCATTTATGTTAACAAGTGAATTTCAGACAGTTCTTGGAAAACCAATGGTTATAGTAAGTAAATAAATTGATACAACAGAAGGTAAACATTGTAAAGAAATTTACTGTTCTTACATTTCAGTAAAGAAAGATTTGCAAGTAGTTCAGTATATGTAATGTATTAAGTTATACAGTTATGTAGGAAGTATATTTTAGTATCGTATGCTTGTAAAGAGTTCAAGAGATATGATGAATTAAGTTATACAATTGTGTAGGAGGGGTGATAGTAGTACTGTATAGTAGGATAGAGGTAAAAAATATGACTGAGTATGGTATAGGATTTGTTTGATTTAGGATGCCTGCTTCAAACTGGTGCATCTAGAAGGTTTATAAATTAGAGATACAGGAGATGCATAAGAGGGATACAGCTGTGGATGGGGCAGTTAGAAAAAGATACACATGACAAGTGTTGTTTATGAGGGAGATTAAAGAGGGGTGTATTGATTCAAGTGCAGGAAGTATAGTTGTTAGGGTTGTAATGATTCAAGTAGAGGAGGGCAAAAAGTTGGTGATAAGCAATATGTTTCTGCTTTTACTAGAGGTCTCAACCTGGTAATGAACATGAGCATGACCAGGACTGCATAAGGTATTTCTTGAGATGGATTTAATAGCTTGGGAGTTTGTCAGTCTTTTTTACATCTGTAGGGATGGTGTTCCAGAGTACGGAGATGTAACAGGAGTTTAGTGAGTCCATTGATGAATTATTTCCTTCAGTAGTGCTTAGCAGAAATTTATCAGCAGAACTGATGTCTCTTGTAGGGGCATAGGGCAGTAATATGTTTTTTTTTTTAATTCATGGCATTTTTTAGGATAATTCATCAGTGGGTATGACATAAATAACTGTCAGTGTTATGTGGTTGTTAATTTCTAGCCAGTTTATTTGGGTCCCTTTTGGAGGTGTAGGCGCAATGATATTTTTTAATGCAGGACACTTTTCAGGATAACATATCTGTGTGTATGCTATAACTAGCTAAAGTATGTTATGTAGTTGTTAAGCTCTAGCCAATTTAGTTCCTTTAGGGCTTGACAGAGGTGAGTTTGGTGGGAAGTGCTGCCAGCAAATTTAGCTACTTTGTTATAACAGCAAATTAGTTTGGAGTTTAGTGTGGAGCTTAGATTTGTAAGGACAGGTGAGGCATATAAGATGGTTGGAAGGAATTAGGATGGGGCTAAGGTATATCTTGCTGAGTCTGTAAGCTACGGTTTTGTCCTGTAAAGGGAAACACATTTCTAGTGAGTCTTTTTAATTATTGTAAGAATATGTTAATGATATTTAAGATTGTCATCTATTACAATGCAGAGCAATTTAGTCTGTGTTACTATCTCAATTTTAGTATTATTTGCAGATGGTCAGGCTAATCACCTGCCGTAAACTTTCTAACTTTAACCCTGAAACATTTAAAACCCTCCTCTCTAGAGTTAACTGGAACTTCCTCTCTCAGCTCCCACTCAGTGAAGCAGTCCAAGCCTTCAACTCAACTTTCCTTAATATCTTAAATTCACTAGCCCCACCCAGGAAGGTTCAGATAAAAGTTAACATATCCCCTGGCTGTCCAAAACTACTCGCACCCTTATGAAAACCAGAGATAGGGCCTGGAAAATATAGGCACAATCTAAACTCCCCACTGACTTGCAAAGGTATAAAGAACTTAGAAACCAAACAAAAAAGCTCATCAACAAAGACAAGCAAGATTCCTACTATAATCCCCCAACAACTTTAAAATCTGATCCAAAAAAATCTGGAATGCTATAAACCAAATACTATATCCTGGCAACCCGAGTTCATCCAATCCATGTCCAAAAGGTCACATGAAGAGACAGCCAACACCTTCAATGCCTATTTTATAGAATCAGTATCCAAGCTATTTACCCCCAACCCCTCTAACACCAATACTCCCAACTCCCTGAACCTTCTCCAACTACTAACTCTGCAAACACCTTCTCCCTTAAACATGTTCCCACTTCCTATACTAAACCCTACCTTCTAAGCTAAAACCATGCTCTGTATCTGCCAACAATATCTGTTCATATTTTCTCCAGATAGCAGCCCAATCCCTTGCTCTGCCTGTATCTATCCTAATCAATCACTCCATCTCTGAATTTAAAGTTCCATCAGTCTGGAAATAATTCTACACAATGCCTATTCATAAAGGAGACAACTCCTCAGAAATGTCTAATTTCAGACCTATTGCTATCCTCTCCCCTCCCTCTAAAGTCCTGGAGAAATGTATACACAAACAAGTTATGCAATATCTCACATAGGAAAAACTGCTTAGTCCTACACAGCATGGTTTCTGACCTAAGTATAGTACCACCACAGCTCTACTATCATTTCTCAACACTATTACCCTAGCCAAAGATAAATATTAACTTATCTCTTGTTTATTCTTTGACCTTTCAAAGGCTTTCACCACTGTCTCCCACTCTCTCCTACTGAACAAACTATCAGACCACAACTCCTCCCCAGATACAGTTGCAGGGTTCTCTAGCTATCTCACTGACAGACTGCAATCAGTGAGATGGCACTCTGCACAATCTACTCCCCTTCCAGTAAGAATGGGTGCCCCGCAATGATCCATTCTAGGACCATTACTTTTAACATCTTCACCAACTCACTCTACTCCTCTTGTCCTCAGTCTGCCATTATCCAATACATGGATGTCTCTACAGTCATCACTATTGCCAACTCATCCACTGAACTCCTGTCAACTACCCAGTCATCCTTCAACTCAGTCGAGACATGGCTCTCTAATAACCACCTCATCCTCAGCCCTAAAAAAAACAAAACTGCTGCTCTTTCTTCCTAAAACCTTTAACCACATTAAATCTTCCTTCTCCATAATGTCCCTAAAGAATACTCCAACTGAAGTCAAATCCAGCACAAAACTCCTCGGTGTTACCATTGACGATGTGCTAAAATTTGATCTACACATAAATAATTGTATCAGAAAATCCATCAGAAACTAGCACTCCTGTATAGAAATAAAAACATTTCTCACCACTGAAGCTAGGATTACTCTTACACATGCTTACCTTCTACCTTGCTAAACATATTGTTCCCAAATACTCACAAATCTCAACTCCTCCCTACTCACTAAGCTTGAGTGGGCTTATCACAAGATAGCTAGATTCGCAGCTCAATAAGCCTATAAATCCCACCACTGTCTCTCCCCTAAAATATCTAAATGGCTTGAACTACCTCAACTACTTCTCCAGTCTCAACTCCAAATCACACACTCCATACTATATCAGCCAGCTTTCTGTCCAGCTCTATCATCCCTCATCTCCCACTATTCCCCTACAAGACATTTCTGGAGCTCAACCCAAGATCTACTAAATATCTAGAAACCCAAGTCAAAAACTGGATGCAACATATATAGCTACCATCCCTTTATTGCATGGAACAAACTCCCACTTGAAATCAGAACTCTCACTCACCCAAACAATTTCAATCAGCCACCAAAGGGTACTTTAAAAGGCACTGGACCTGCTACTGCTCTCACCATCCCTGATCATATCCATCTAACAAAGCAACCATCTATCTCCTTTCCTCCTTACCCCCCCCCATAATCACCCATCACTCCTTTTCTCAACTTACTCTATTCCTTTCTCTTCTAACTACCTCCAAAGCTTCTTTCTTAATTTCCTTTTCTACAATTACCTTTGAGTTACTGGTACTTTCATTATTACATAACACTTAATCTAAATAGCAACCCCCCCATGATCATTATGTAACTTCCTATCCATTTGTATCCTTAATTATATCACAGTACTGAAATTACCTCCTGTTGTTTTTTTTTTTTTTTTGACTTGTTAATTAGTGACTACTGCAAGTGTTGTTAAATTACCATTGTACTGTATGTTGCATAAAATTGTAATATTTGGAGGTTTTCTCCCCGGGTCTCTGCTGAAAAAGGGCTTTAGCTCAGTTGGACACTCCCGGTCAACAAATGTAAAATATATAAATAAATAAAGATATAATCAAGAAAGATTGTTTTTGATGGAGATAACGTTTTGGAATGAAGAGCATCAGTTTTGCTTTATTTGGATTAAGGAGTAGATTTGAATTTTTCAGCCAGGGTTTGAATGAAGAGAAAGAAATTTGAGTGATTTCTTGGAGTCTGGATATTGTGGGGGCTGTACATATTAAAGTTGAATACTTTGCTTGGTCTATGTCAGTGTGAAGCTTGATTATAAAAATATTAAAGACCTGAGGGACACCTATACTAACTGGATGAGAAGAAGATATGTCTTTTTGCCATTTGACTGCTTGTTGCCTTCTTATATAACCAAGGAATCTTTTTAAGGCAGGATTGTGAGAGATCTGTAGAAGGGAGTTCAGTGATTAAATGTTTGATGTTGATGTGGTACAGTGTCAAGCGCTTTGGAGAAATCTAGGAACACCATTGACACTAGGTTACCATTGTACTTATGCTGGTTTATAGTGTTGGTAAAGTGAAGGAAGGTGGTGGTTGTGCAGTGGTGGGGGTATGAAACCATACTGTTTCAGAGACCAGATTATACTTCTCAAATGTCCAGATTTTCACAGAATGTCCAGATTTTTTGCCTCATAGTTTTGGTCTGTTTCTGATAAAATTTTGGTTTTCTGGTCAATCACTGGCAAATCGTTGAGGATTGAAGTCAGAAAATAATGATAGACATTTGAGTTTCAGGCTTCATATCCTTCAGAAAATTCATACTAATACAAAACCTGGTAGTCTATAAACTTTCTAACTTTGTAATATTTAAAACAATGTCCATATTTTTGTGCCTTTGTCACCAATTAGTTATAGTTTTGTCCAGATTACTTTTTCTAACAAGTTGACAGGTATGGAGCAGATTATTAAATTTAGTTGATGTAGAAGCTGAGGATGAATACATTTTTAAAGGAGAGAGGATTGTGATGGGAAAGTAGTTATTAAACTCTGTAGGTGTGCCACCTTTGTGTAAAGGTATAATAAAGGATTTCTCCAGATGGAAGAAACACATTTTGGATATAGATCTGTTTATCAATATAGACACTGGAAAAGCATTTGCATCTGGAGCCATTTTTAGGTAGTCCAGGAGGAGATGATCAGTAGCTAGGATGGTTGGTTTTAGCTTATGTAGGAATATATATATTTTTTTTTTTTTTTTATTGTGGAGGTACGTACTAGGCTGAAGTCAAATAGCTGAGGATATTTAGCAAAGGCTGCAGGTACTGAGACAGTAGTAGAAGTATTACTCTTTGTGAGGGTCAATATAGTCTGTATAAAATAGCTGTTAAAATGTGTGGGAATTGAATCAGTAGTATTGTTGTATGTAGGGGTGGCAGTGGTAATTTGGCCTGGATGTAAAAGTTTGTTTATGGATGTCCAAAAGAGTTTTTGGTTACTTTGATGTTTATTTTAGAGTATATTATAATAGGCTTGCTTGTCGTGTTTTATTTGGAAATGTTTGTCCTATTCCTTTGTTGCCTGAAAAGTTGAAATGTATTTTGTGTTCTATTTTTTGAGTCACTCTTTCCAGGCGTTGTCGTACTGTAGCATTAATTTCTTCATTTCTTTTGATTGCCATGATGCAGGATTGGGTTTGACCCTTTTGCTACATTATATGCAAAGTTATTAAGGAATACCTCACTGACGTGTGTGACAGCAAAGTCTAAGGGCATACAGGTTAGTATTTTCAAGTTATATTTGTTAAGGAGTTTGTGACGACTGGGGAGAGATGGGCGAAGGCTGTCAGCCTAGTCAAATAGAATTTAATATATAATTCTATCAACTGTATAAATAAATGTAAAATACAGGCTTGTGTTTTTAAATGTAGGAAAACACTGTGAAATGTGGAACTGCAAAATATGTGACAACATTGCACTCTATTGGCCCAGTGAAGCATGTTGTATCCTTTCATGTCAGAATTTGGCCCGAGGGCGGCTGGATGAAGATTTCATGCCCATTGTTTTAAGGCTAAAGTTTATGACCAGAATTTAGATGTGGAAGGTGCTTTTATTGCTTTAGTTTCTGTTAGCATATACATGTGAAATGTATCATTGCAAGTTTCAGAGGAGGTGTTAGATTGCTAAATAATGCAGTTTGTGGCCTGAGAACTCAGACCAGGTGTTAAGATGATGCAATATGAATACTGGGAAAACCTAAGTGTCAAAAATGATGTAATTTTGGGAGGGCCTTGGAGACATGTTTATTAGTAATGTTTAAATACTATTTCTCACAAGAGACCAGGGAGCATTTTGATCTGGACATCTAACTTACCAGCACTGCCTATGCTCTTTATGTATGTAAGTAGGATTGTAGCACTGTGTTTTCTCTTAAGATTAGCTAAAGATTAGAAAGTTAGATTAAATATTTTTCTGTGTAATCAAATCTTTCCTACGATATTATTTTAAGTTTCTGTGTGATCTGTGAACTCTTAGATATCTCTAGGTGTAGTAGATTTGTCTTGTGTTTTAATTATTTATTATTAAATATTTTTAAAACCTTCTACCTGTGGCTGCTTTGTCTAGAGATGAAGTATGCTTTAGAGTACATTATATATTTATAGAGTTTCTTGTAATAGGCCACTCTGATAAGCCTTAGACTGTATAGTTACATTACCATTGGATATTAATATTGCACAGTAATAATTGGACACCCTTTTAAGGGCCTTTTAGTAGCTGATATTATTAACTGGGTGGTGGCAGCAATTGCTACCATATAGTCTGGGTAAAGGGGCACAGTTGGAGAATCTGTGTCAGCCTTTCCCAGGAGTGTCTGTGAAGTTGTATAAATACTTATCTCAAAGTGTGTGTGTTGTGTCAGCTACTTGGGCAGGGACACAAAGCACTGGTTGGACAGAGAGGGTATTGGAGGTTTTAGCTTGCCCAGTTAGGCTGAGACCTGGACCCTATAGCTGTTCCAGTGGGGAGTCTTATTGGGGACCTGGTGAGCAAGGGAGCAGCCAGCCCCAGACTGACTGTGATCTCTGTCTGCACTTAAGGGAAATTGTACTTTACTGTGTGTATTGGTTATCCTTTCCTCTGCTAGGAGATGACCTCCCTGGTGTTAGTGGTGAGGATTGAGGCTCCTCGATTGCTGGTCCAGGGTATGGTTGTCACAGAGTTGATAAAAGTGTGCCCCAAAGTTTTTTGAGTTATGAACTTGGTTATAAGCTAAATGTTTATCTTGGATATTATAACTTCTGAGAGGATAAGTAGGTTGTTGGTCACTTAGGCTGACTGGAAGGCTATCAACTGCCCTAATTGTGTTAGGTCTTTTAGTAACAATCCAGTCTAAGGTTGCTTACTTACTATTATGTTTTACAGACTGCAGTACCTGATGTATTTAACTGTGTAAAGCTGTATAGGTTATGGAATAAAATGGGCTGTTCCTATTGATAAGCTGCCAGTCTATGTCTAGGTCTCCTACTATTATTGTTTCATGTTGTATATGGTGGGATATTTTGCTAAACAAAGCATTTTCCTATTATTGATTTTGAGGGATGATATAAGTGGTTCTGCATTATTAAACTGTGATATTCGATGTGTGTATGTGGTGGTTGTGTTTATGGATTTCTTATAGATGATGGCTATTCCACCTAACCAACCAGGTGGGATAATTTCATTGCCATTCTTATCTTTTTTCAGCCAGGTTTCTGTAGTTATGATTATGAGTTTGTCTGGAGAATATGTGGCAATGCGAGCATGTACATAATTCTTGGATTTTATGCATTTGTGTCTAAGATTAATATTTAAGAGGAGAAGGCTGGAATTGGGAGATGGGTGAGGGTTCTGCTAGGTATTTTTTTTTTATTGATTTGTGGGGCCAGTGTTTGGGTGAATGTCTCCACTGATTTTTTCGGTGGAATTTCTATGAAGGAATGTATCTAACCAAATGCATTTACATATGATTTAGTTTTATTGGATTCCACATGGTTACATGCTTAAGATACTTGAAATTATAAAAGTCTAAGAAGGTTTGCTGCCAAACTGTGGATGTTGCAGTGATTGACAGGCTTGGTAACTGTTGATGTAGTGAGTGTAGGTTTGTAAGAGAATTAATTATACCTAGTAGGGACATATGGTATTTGGTAAAGAGTGCTAATAAGTTGAGGAGGCAAACTAGTAGCATTAAATTCAGAGTCATTTTGTATGACGAATAAGTTAAATTGGACTGAAGATATTAACTGACACTGTAAAATGTTCCCGGCCAAGAGTAGTTATAGTTACAGCAGTATAACTTCTAAAAGACATGCTGGGTTGAAGCAGTTTAACTAAATGAGTCAGAGATTTAAACTGTAGTTATGTTCTGATTGTTTTGATGCAGAGATAGGTTGGAAGACATACAGAGGTGGAGTTAGGATAGTTTAAATGGAGATTAGGGTTGGTGAGTAGGAACTGCTGGCAGGGAGGTCAGCAGAGTTAGCCAGAGTATAGCGAGGGACAGTATAGTGGGGCTCCACCACTGAATCAGCAATGTAACAGTGTTGAGAAAAATAATTAGCAAGCTTTGGCTATGGCATAAGGTATGAAGGTTTCCAGAGATATTTAACAACTGTATGAGTTGAACAGTGGAAAATAGAAGTGTGTGGGGAACTTAGTGGGAACAGTACAAATACGCAGGAAGACTAAGCAGAGATTTCAATGTTTTGTTAAGTATTCAATGCATTAGCTGCAAGATACTGTAGTAAAGGAACAAAGGGGGGAACTAGTCATTAGCGGACCGAAGTTCTGCTGTGGCGATCCCTAACCGGGAAAAGCCGAAACACAAGCAACAACAAACAATGGACATTCAGCTGCCCCTATAGTCAGATTCTACAAGCTATAAGTCTTCGCTTATGTTAACTTTATTGGATTCACATACCTACTTTATCTACTTTGACTCCACATGCTCAGTCCTTTCAAGGATGGATTTCAGGCTTGCGTGTCAGTCGCTGGGCAGCGTTAAGCCTGTGCAGTATATTAGCTGGGGCTGATTTGGTCAGAGTCAACAAAGTAGGAGTAGAGATGGATATCTACTTTAACTGCACACTCATAGTCCTTTCAATGATGGACTTCAGACTCATGTGTCAATTACTGGACAATGATAATTCTTATGTAGCCTGTGCAGTGTATTAGCAGGGGCTAATATGGTCAGGGTCAACAGAGTAGGAGCAGAGATGGTGACTTGCTATGACTAGAGGACAGGAGATGCAGAAAAGGCATGCATGCAGTGTTTTACTTACATATTAACTATCAAATCAGACACATTACTGCAGAAAAGGGAACTCCATCGTCCATGAATTGATACATTTCTTTGTTTGTGAATTAGTTATACCTGAATAGTAAATCAAAATAGCAGGACTGAGCGAAAACAAGTGTAACACTTAAAGTTCAAAGTACTTTATTATCAATAATTAATAAGATAAGCGCTTTCGCTGTGTAGCTTCATCAGATCTTACATTCATTCTAAGATTCCACATCTTATATATACACAGGTTTTAAACAATTAATCAATCAAGTAAGTTAATTGGTATGATTATTTAAAGAAGCAGGCAGACATCAAAGACCCAGCTTAATATACAAATCTGATAAAGATAAAACCATTTAAAAACAATCTCATATATAAAGTATACATAGGAAACACATATATAAAAAGTTATATATAAAAATATATATAAAAACATATCAGTTAGTACATATATATTTGTAATTAAAATAGATATTAGTGTGAGAAAGATTCTATAGACAAGTATGCTTAATGTCTAACATATAAAATTTCATATATATGCATGTATAAATTAATATAATGTCTTATAAAATAAAGTAACCACACTACATCTGGTAACTAAATCTATGACGTAATGACATGGTAGTGATATAAAAGACAATTAGTTTACAGAGAGATAGAATACCTATTTCTAGGGGTTTATCTAATGTTTCTACGCTGTCTTAATTTTGGCTTGATAGAGGCCCTATCATTGAGGCCTAATCCTTTATCTGATCTTAGTAGAATTATCCATTCAGTTTCCTTACTCTCTGTATATATCTTAATGTCACCCCCTCTAGAGTTGGGAGTAATTACTTCAAGTACCTTGAACAAAAATCTATGTGTGTCGTCATTTAATGCTACATGCTTGGCAAGGGCATTATGTAATGTACCTTTCCTTATATGATATACATGTTCCCTTATCCTATCCCTCAGTGGTCGATTTGTTTTACCAACATAGAAGGATGAACATAATTGACAAACAGCTAGGTATATCACATGAGAAGTCATGCAGTTGGCTTCAGCTCTTATATTAAAAACTTTCTGTTGATCAGGATGAAAGAATTCTGTCTTACTGTCTATGTAACAACAGAAATTACAGCGACCACAGCGTCTTGTGCATCCATTCTGTATAGATTTCCTATCAAATTTAAGATGGCATAACATTCTTTTTAAGTTGTGTTTATTCTTAAAGATAAACCTCAGTGTTTCTCCTACTATCTGTTTAATTTCTTCATCTATCTGTAATATACCCCAGTGTTTGTCTATAATCTGCTTAATCTCTATATGATCAGATGAAAAGAAGGTGGAGAATTTAGTGAAAGATTCACTCATATTTTGTTTCTCACTATAGCTAGCACTGTTGGATCCAAAGTATGGCATAGCTGAAGTGGAGCATAAATTGTACACTTTGTCTATCTTAGAATGTATTTCCTCGACTTTATATCCTCTGTTTAATAGACTATATTTCAAATCATTTATCTCAGTGTGAAATCCCTCTTCCATTGGATTCAGTCTGGAAGCTCTAATAGCTTGTCCTTTCACAATATTTCTAAAGACAAAAGGAGGGTGCATACTGGATCTTAGAAGCAATGAGTTAACATGACATGTTTTACGATGAACTCCAGTGTTAATTAAATTATTATGTAGCCTCTCTATATATAAGTCTAGAAACTCAGTTCTATCCTCTGAAAACTTCATGGTAAACTTAAGACATGGTATTAAATTGTTCATGATTAGGTATGTGGATTCAAGTTGTTGGGGTGTCCCTTTCCAAAGAATAAAGACATCATCCTCAAAACGTCTGTAAAATATCACATGTTTCTCAAAGAAATTTTGTAGAAATAATGTATGTTCTTCCCAATGTGCAAGAAACATATTGGCGTAGCTGTTTGCACAAGATGTACCCATGGCTACGCCATCTTTCTGTCTATAGATGTTATCCTTGAACATAAAGACATTATTTTCTAAGACTAATTCCAAAAAGTGAACTATTAAGTCAATAAGTTATATAAAACCCAAACTAGCAATACTTCTAAAACAGAAGCATTCACATTTAAGAGACTAAGTGATTTCGTGCCAATCCATCACCCACTCGTTGAGGCATATTTGAAGTTAACTGAAGATGAGTTACATGTATACTATGCAGATAGAGTAGAGTAAAAAAGATGTAAAAGGAGAGATAATTTAACTTATAAAGAAAGAGTAAGTCTAAAACAATTACAGGAAGACCCTACTATAGTTATTAGACCAGCTGACAAAGGAGGCAGCATTGTTGTTATGGATATGCAAAATTATATCGGAGCAATGACAGAATTGATGCATGACAAATTCTATGATTTAATAACAAAAGACGATGTTATAGAAACTATAAGATATGTGAAGAATACGCTAGAGGATATTTTCAAAAGTAAACTGATAGACAAGGAATTATTTGACTATCTTAATATTCTAACACCTACTATACCAGTTATTCAAGGACAGCCAAAATACACAAGGATAATAAGAACCCACCCATGAGACCAATAGTTTCTGGACGAGGTTGGGTCACAGAACATCTATCAGTATTTGTAGAAAAACATCTGAGGGCTGTACTAAATAAAAATAAAATAGTACTAAAGACACTAAACAATTCCTTACAGAATTTTATGATTGTATTCAAGACAAAACAATCACTAAAGACTATTTATTTGTCACATTTGACATACAGTCACTGTTCACAGTGATTCCCAATGAACTGGGCTTGAATTATACATTACAGTACCTGAAAAATCATAGTGACTATACCAATGTACTTACTGACTTAATAGTTCACTTTTTGGAATTAGTCTTAGAAAATAATGTCTTTATGTTCAAGGATAACATCTATAGACAGAAAGATGGCGTAGCCATGGGTACATCTTGTGCCAACAGCTATGCCAATATGTTTCTTGCACATTGGGAAGAACATACATTATTTCTACAAAATTTCTTTGAGAAACATGTGATATTTTACAGACGTTTTGTGGATGATGTCTTTATTCTTTGGAAAGGGACACCCCAACAACTTGAATCCACATACCTAATCATGAACAATTTAATACCATGTCTTAAGTTTACCATGAAGTTTTCAGAGGATAGAACTGAGTTTCTAGACTTATATATAGAGAGGCTACATAATAATTTAATTAACACTGGAGTTCATCGTAAAACATGTCATGTTAACTCATTGCTTCTAAGATCCAGTATGCACCCTCCTTTTGTCTTTAGAAATATTGTGAAAGGACAAGCTATTAGAGCTTCCAGACTGAATCCAATGGAAGAGGGATTTCACACTGAGATAAATGATTTGAAATATAGACTATTAAACAGAGGATATAAAGTCGAGGAAATACATTCTAAGATAGACAAGTGTACAATTTACTCCACTTCAGCTATGCCATACTTTGGATCCAACAGTGCTAGCTATAGTGAGAAACAAAATATGAGTGAATCTTTCACTAAATTCTCCACCTTCTTTTCATCTGATCATATAGAGATTAAGCAGATTATAGACAAACACTGGGGTATATTACAGATAGATGAAGAAATTAAACAGATAGTAGGAGAAACACCGAGGTTTATCTTTAAGAATAAACACAACTTAAAAAGAATGTTATGCCATCCTAAATTTGATAGGAAATCTATACAGAATGGATGCACAAGACACTGTGGTCACTGTAATTTCTGTTGTTACATAGACAGTAAGACAGAATTCTTTCATCCTGATCAACAGAAAGTTTTTAATATAAGAGCTGAAGCCAACTGCATGACTTCTCATGTGATATACCTAGCTGTTTGTCAATTATGTTCATCCTTCTATGTTGGTAAAACAAATCGACCACTGAGGGATAGGATAAGGGAACATGTATATCACATAAGGAAAGGTACATTACATAATGCCCTTGCCAAGCATGTAGCATTAAATGACGACACACATAGATTTTTGTTCAAGGTACTTGAAGTAATTACTCCCAACTCTAGAGGGGGTGACATTAAGATATATACAGAGAGTAAGGAAACTGAATGGATAATTCTACTAAGATCAGATAAAGGATTAGGCCTCAATGATAGGGCCTCTATCAAGCCAAAATTAAGACAGCGTAGAAACATTAGATAAACCCCCTAGAAATAGGTATTCTATCTCTCTGTAAACTAATTGTCTTTTATATCACTACCATGTCATTACGTCATAGATTTAGTTACCAGATGTAGTGTGGTTACTTTATTTTATAAGACATTATATTAATTTATACATACATATATAGGAAATTTTATATGTTAGACATTAAGCATACTTGTCTATAGAATCTTTCTCACACTAATATCTATTTTAATTACAAATATATATGTACTAACTGATATGTTTTTATATATATTTTTATATATAACTTTTTATATATGTGTTTCCTATGTATACTTTATATATGAGATTGTTTTTAAATGGTTTTATCTTTATCAGATTTGTATATTAAGCTGGGTCTTTGATGTCTGCCTGCTTCTTTAAATAATCATACCAATTAACTTACTTGATTGATTAATTGTTTAAAACCTGTGTATATATAAGATGTGGAATCTTAGAATGAATGTAAGATCTGATGAAGCTACACAGCGAAAGCGCTTATCTTATTAATTATTGATAATAAAGTACTTTGAACTTTAAGTGTTACACTTGTTTTCGCTCAGTCCTGCTATTTTGATTTACTATAACTTTGATTTATACTGCTTGCACGAGCGTTTACCAGCATAGCAGCAGCCTCCATTACTTGTTTTATACCTGAATAGTGTTACATGCACAGCACAGTATTATGAAAACAATATTCCACACATTTCATACTTGCTTGCATGACAGAGAACATTAGCACAGTATTTTATAAATTCATACAGTTTTTTATTTGTAAGAGAAAAGAAAAAAGAAAAAAAGGAGTTATTGCTTAGGCAGGAATATAACAAGTGCAGATAAAGGAAACAATAATTGTCTTCTCTCTTTACTACAACTGAGGAAGAAATAGAATACAATTGCCATCAACAACAATGAAGAGTGCAAAGGCTGATTAAATCTTTTGGTTAAGTATAATTTAAGTCCAATATTTTCTGTCTTACATGTCACTCCAGCACATGGCAGCCTGGCAAACCTCACCAAAAGGGTTGAAATAGTGGTCAGGAGAATTTAACCAGTCAAAGTCTCTCTTCAGGGTGTGGAAGATGCTCTGCTAGTTAGTGCAAACCAATGCACTAATAGATGCCCCCACCTCCTCAACATCAGGGTTCTCCATTACAACACCATCTGGCAGTGGATATGTTTGAGGTCTGTGGACTGGGACTCCAGCCCCTTCTTCCCTTATCCTTTCTCTTATATCCTCTTAATTATTTCCCACCCACACTACCCTCTCATATAAAAAAAAAATATATCCATCTATATATAAAGAAACTCAATAAATAAATAAAAATATGAGGATCTATCACTTGACAAAAACACAGTGCCCATCCTCTCCTACTTCATCCAGCACAAACCCACTTGATGTTTTTCTTTTGTGTTCCCCTGTTTGTTTGTCTCCCCCTTTTTTCAGTTTTTCCTATCTCCCCTTTCTATTCTTTAATGAAACCATCAGGGTGTCCACAAACGGATGCCCCTATATAAAACATTTTTAAGCATAACTGCACTTAGCCAAGCTTCCCCCAATATACAAAAATAAAAAGTAACACAAAATCTCAGGCTTTGGTGAAGTATTTCCCAACTTCATAATATTGAATTTTACACATTTTCTCTTTTAAAAGACATGGGCCTGTTATCAAAAAAGGCTTTTATTTTCTGTATTCATTGCAAATGACTTTTGCTGACCTTATCTGTATATTTGTGTAGCATCAGTACTTGCAGATAACCATAATTCATTTGCTAAGCCCCAGACTATGAGTACCAGCCTAATGTTTTTCCTTAGACCAACTTTTGCTACATTTTGTACTCAAAACTACGTTTTTGTTTATCTCATAAATCTTGTAAATTCTTATATTTTTATTTTACCAGTAAAATAATATTTGAAACATTTCCTTAGGTCTGGTTATTGTCTGATGATAAAATTTACTGCATGTGTTCTGTTCTCTACATACAATAACATAATGCATTCACTACAAAGTTGTTCTTTAATTACAATTATGGACTAAATTTTTCAACTAAATAATGTAGCAAATGCTTTACTAAGCCTTATACTGTTCATCTGAATAGTATATAGTTGAAATATCTGATTAGTTTTAATATTAGGATGATTTTTATAAGCTTATCAGTTGCATGTTTTTCTCTCGGTTTAGTGATGTTAAAATGCTCTTCATTAAATTCAAGTTCAATACCAGAAGTACATAGAAATGGGAAACTCCTTATATCTTAATTTTTAAAGCCATTACCAATAACAATCATTCCATTGTTTTCCCTAATTCTTCCTTGACTGTTTTTTTTCCTTGCCAAATATAGTAAAAAGATCATCAGTTCCCGTTTTGTTGTTTTATTTTGTCCTACTCAAGCTGAAGGCATGTGTTGAATTTATTAACTATCTCTAACACTAAAATTAAAAGTGGATGCCTACTCACACTGACATCTAAAGACATAAAGCAACTTTAATAGAAAGTCTAAACCATCAGTAAAAAATAGCAGTGTTAGTGAAGTCCATGTTCTTGACTTTGTAGCCAAAAATCATCTTTGTAGATGTAGGGCCAGATTCATGAAGGCTTGCACGGAGTCTAAGAGTAGAGTAAGACTCCATGCAGCCAACATGTCTGCCGAGCAATCCAGGAACAGCCGGCAGGGGCATGCAAGAGAGCTCCTAAAACTCCTCTTACACGGACAGGGCTGGGATATGCAAATTACCTCATTTGCTGCAGAAAGTTATGCAAATGAGGTAAATTTGCGATCCAGGAAACCCTAACCTGTCCGAGTAAGAGTAGTGTTATTTGCAGAAATGTACTCAGTTGTCAGCTGAGTACCGTTCTGCAAATAGCAAAACGTAGCCGTGACAGTTGCAAATAAAGGATGCATCCAGTTGAGGAAGCATGCCAATGGCCAAATAAATGGCCACTGGCAATTCTACCCGTTACAAAAAATAAAATTAATATTTTTTTTTACCCCGATCTCCAAAGTTTAAGAGTAGCGCAGCATCATGCAAAACTGCTGCGCTGTAAAAATCCAAAAAAATAAATAAATAAAAGCCAAAAATAGGCATTTTATTATAAATATACATCTGCCATGCAAGTGAATGGCAGGCTGAAGACAACATGGCTACTGAGTAGAGGTTGCTAAGGGGGGAAGCTCAGTCTAGAGATGTAACCAAGCATTAGTAGGCAATCCTATGCAAATGAGGGTAAGGATAGTGAATCCCAATTTCACATGGCATATGAGCAAAGTCTGTGGAGTGTAAGAGTAGGATAAGGAGAGTATCAGAGTATAAGATAGGTGACATCATGAGGGGGGTATGTATGAAAGAATGTAAGCTCATTGGAGCAGAGTGGCATGTGTTTGCTGTCAGTTACCCACCACTGGAAGAGGCATGTCAACAGGTATCCTAGCTAAAGGCAAGAAATTGAAGGTGTATGCAGTGGACAACAATAAAGTTTCTTGTAGAAGTGCCTGCAATGTGTATGCGCGTGTGTGCGCCTGTAAAACCGAGTAAGCGTGTGTGCGCACATGTGCGCCTGTGTGTGCGCATTCAAGCCGGAGTAAGCAAGTGTAAAGTTGTTGAAAACTGTGTAAGCGCATTTGCACCTGTGTGCACGCGTTTAAGCTGGAGTCAGCAAGTGTTAGGCTGTGTAAGCATGTGTGCGCATGTGTGAGCTTGTGTGCATGTGTTTGCGCTTGTTTGCACACCGCTGCCCCCTGTGGAAACAGAAAGGAAAAAGGAAGCACAACAAATAGTAGGAAGTTAACCAAGGAGAAGTAGCAGAGCTAGCAGGTGAAACAAATCAGAATCAGCCAATTACAAAGGCAGTACACTAGCCCAGCCCAGCACTTAAAACTCTGCAAACAACTTTCCACTATGTTTTTCTCAGAGACACTGCAACACTGCAGTAAGCTAATAGAAGTGAAAACTGAAAAAGCTTTACTGAGACAAAGAAATGTTAGGGGCTGCCATTGCTGTTATAAGGTGACATATGCAACATGCTGAGGGTGGTGACAATGCAAATGCTGCTGAGCAACCCACAGTGAGGAGACGGAGAAGAGTGTACAGGCCCAGGGTAACCTACCAGTGGCTACATGAGCTGGAGATAGTGGAGCACTATAGAGAGGACAGAGACCTCATGCAGCAAATTGTTGAGCTGTGCAGGCCACACCTCACACACAGAACCAACAGAGGGGAACCCATTCCAGTGGAAACCAAGGTATGTGTTGGCCTAAGAATACTAGCAACAGGCACCTTCCAGAGACCAACTGGTGATATGATGGGGATTTCACAGGCATAAGTAATTTGTTTGTCATAAGTAATATATGGTTTGAATATGTTGAAAAGTATTTATTTACGCATAATTTATGATTTGATTAATGTCAAAGTATATGTGGGATTTGTATGGCTGGCTTGATCATGTGATTTTATTTGAACCTCTATCTAAATGTGATGAATTTATTAGTTTTATATGCTGATGAAGGGTGGATAGCCCGAAAGCTTCTGATTAAATTTTAGCAAATTTAGTGACTTCTGTGTGATTTTTGAAGAATCATGTATATTTCCCCAATTCCCGTGAGGTATTGGCCAGCAATATGCGTCTTTTCCAGCAAATAGCGGAATACCCTGAGGTAGTGGGTGCAATAGACTGCACGCACATATGCATCAAAGCATCAGCTGGTGAGTGAGGTAGGGTTTACTTTAACTGCAAGGGTTTCCCCTCCATCAACTGCCAGGTCATGTGTGATGGCCAAGGCATAATAATGAATGTGTGTGCTGGCTGCCCTGGAAGCTACCATCTGGCATCTGACACAGCTGTACCAGACATTTGCCAATGGGGACATCCCTCATGGTCACCTAGTGGGGGATGCTGGATATGCACTGGAGCTGTGGCTGATGACACCCATCAGAAATGCACACACACCTGAACAGGAACACCATAATGAGGCACATGCACAAACATGAAATGTAATTGAGCGTGTGTTTGGGCTGCTCAAGTCATGGTTCCGGTGCCTGTACACATCTGGTGGAGCCTTGCAGTACTCACCAACTACATGTACCCAAATAGTCATGGTATGTGCTATGCTACATAATATGATCCTGCAAAAACAGCTGCAGCAGGAGCAGCATAGGGCCGGGCCAAACAGCTCCCCCTCCCATTGCCAAGGCCATCACAGGCAGAGCTTGACTCAGAGGAGGAACAACCTGAGCCTGCTCCAGTAGGCAGAAGGAGGTATGCCCAGTATGCTTTGGCCATGGCAAAGAGGCAACGCATAGCATATACATTGGCTCTGTAGGAACCCTGGAAATGATACCTCTCTCTGACTCGCACATACAGTAAAAGGGATGCCAACTTGACACTACCTGTTGTCAAACATGTATAGGGAGTTTAATATGTGCATCCGACATAGGCAGCTCTGCAGCACCACCTGAGGCATGATTGCCATGTCATAAGCAATATAAAGCAGTGCTAAACAGCTTTAACCACTATTTAGTATATGTAAACAAAATTGTACACACTAAGTAGCACAACTCTGGGCAATGTTGAGCAATATTGGGCAGCATTTATCAGTGTTGGTTAACATTGAGCAATGTTGTGCAGGTTTGGTCAAAGCTGGGCATACCTGAGCAAAAGCAGGTAAACATGGTCATATTTGCTTTACTGTTCCTTAAGCAGTCTGGTCTGCCCAGTATGAAAATATGAAACAGTGACAGTCCTCGATCCCAGGATACTGTGCACTATAGTCACAGTACTGAACCACTAAACCATGACAGTATTTCACTAGTCAGCCTGTATGAAGAAATGTTGATAAGGCTATGCAAAGTGTCTCCTGGAAACCCCGCAGGCACAGCATAATCCCTGTAGAGTTATGAAACAAAGGTGAGCCCTGCAGTAAAAATACAACTCGATTTACAACACACATATAGTATAAATGCTAATATTGGGCGTGTTCACACACGTCAACAAATGTAGTGGAGTTCACACAGCAACATACTGAAAGTTCACACTGGGCATGTTCACACACTTGAATAAATGAGGCAAATGTCAGCCAACAACATACTGAAAGTCCAAACTGGGCATGCTCACACACTTAGGTCATGTCTGTGTACAGCAGTGTGCCACACATATCAGGCAGTTGCATGAGTTAACCCAGGAACCTCTCACAATTAACCAATCCTGACTTGTGCACACAGTGATATGACAACAGACACATATATAATATATTGGAACCCTGTCATAATCAAATATGTACTACAGATACTTAGGTTGGTCATAGAAAGTTGAAAAGCAAAGAAAAAAAAATCAGTATCATCAATAAACAATGTGCACTCCAAACACTATCCAATCCAGGTCATGGAAAGATTATCTGCTAAGGAGTCCATACAGAACCATGACACTTCCTTCAGCTATGTCATAAATAGCAATGTACACTCATATATGTCCTGAGTCAGGGCCAACTGTAAATGACTGACAATGCCAACATCTTGTCAGACAGGCCCGTACATACATACCCACCTCCCACTGACAAAAGGCCCACTCATCATACCAGGAGATATCACATGTAGAATGGGTAAACAGCTCCTTCCAAAGCTGAAAACATGGCATCAATTGGATTACATTGTTCTCCTATATGTGTTATAAGTGAACTGCAGAACAAATAGACCCTGCACCTGAACAGTCTGTTGAGCCTCACCATCTCTACAGGATATGAAACTGTTGAATGGTTTGCAGCAACATATGGCAGACTACACAAGTGTTGGTGCACAACAGACCATGGGAACTATAAGTCTTATAAGCCGATGAAGTCTGATCTGCAAGGCCATGGAGTCCATCATGATTGAAGTCAGAAACCGAGCTATTGGAAGCCTATAAACACACAACCCTACCAACGTCGGACTGTTCATGGGCAGATCATGTTTCCCAAACCTGTTAGACTGTTTGCAAAGCAGCCACCCAGGATATACATCAATGAAATGAGCTACACACGTCCCACATACACTTTGAATAGGCCTTTCCCAACATCCCAGACATATGTTGTATCCACAAAATCCACAACCTGTGCATAAATATGTGTTGTCATCGCATGGATTGGCAACTGTGCCACAGATAGATCACACAAGGAAAGAATTGTGGAGTCCTGTTTAAGCTGATAACACCTGCTGTCCCCCATGTCTCAGTCCTGGGATTGCATAAAACTAAGTGCACACACAGTACCATGTCTAGTCTGATGATGTCAGCATCCCACAAATATAGCAGTGGAAATGAGAACTCCTAGTAAAGGATATAGCGCGTCATGTTAATGCGCATCTTTCCAGTATCATAACATAGTTAGGTAGGTGTTTGAAACCTGCAATTGCTGAGTGTGTGTGTGGCTATCTGTCTGTGTGATTTCCTTTGAGAGTATTGCCCTTTTTGGAGACTAGGAAAACACCTCAAAAGTGTTATATTCCTGTTTGGAAAGTCTGATGATGTCAGCATCCTACAAATATAGCAGTGGAAATGAAAATTCCCACAAAAGCATATAACGCGTTGTGTTAATGTGTATCTCCCGAGTATAATAACATAGTGAGGTAGGAGTTTGAATCCTGTAATTGCTGTGTGTGGGGGTGTGTGTTTGTTTCTGTGTGAATTCCTTTGAGAATATTGCCTTTTTGGAGACTAGGAAAACACCTCAAAAGTGTTATATTCATGTTTGGCAAGTCTGATGATGTCAGCATCCTACAAATATAGCAGTGGAAATGAAAACTCCCAGTAAAGCATATAGCGCGTAGTGTTAATATGCATCTCTCTAGTATCATAACATAATTAGGTAGGGGTTTGAATCCTGCAATTGCTGAGTGTGTGTGTGTGTGTGTGTGTGTGTGTGATACTGTTGGTCAATGTGTTGCGTGTTTAGCTATTGCTACTGTATGACATATCAGTATAACAACAGTATGTGCATTGCACACTTCAGGTAACTGTGTGGCAAATACATATATGTACATGTGACCTCAGTTAGTTCAAAGGTGTGAAGCCTGCTTTCTACATGAATGCATCTGTTACCTATGACAGATTGTGCTGCTGCTTCTCAGACCTTCGGTCACATATATATGTTTGTGACAAGGCCAGCCACTGTAGTGATCTGTGGCCTAGGTCATGTCACACACACCCATGACAGTTTCTATGGAATAGTGTGAGTGAGGGTTCATGCCTTGGGTATATTTCAGACATGTTCAAACACAACAAAGTCTGTCAATAATAGACATTCATTATAGGTGTACAACAACTTTGTGGATATGCATACAGACCCCTTATTGCTTATGTGATACACTGGGGGACTTCAGAATACCTATGGAAATGTGAATATCAAAGGACAGATGACATAACACTTGGTCGTATGTACACATCGGTACCCGTTCTACATGTTTGGGACTACTACCTATGTGGTACTGTCGGGATACAATGTTCAATAAATGTGGATGACTATGCTATATTTGGATTACAGCTTTACAGCATGGGTTGGAAAACAGGTATCTGTCTGTACGTATTGTAGGCCACTGTATGCATTTCCAGATGTGGACGGACATATCCCTAGTGTGTTTGCTTGTACCTAAGAGGGCTATATGCCAAACAGGAGTGGTCCCAGGAATGGGTGGCGGTCAATACCACTGGTTACTGGTATAGTATAGTACCGGACAGATCCAAATGCACTGAGTTACCTACATCTGTGTGTCAGTTGTCAAGACATCATCTAACGACTGGTTATAGTCAGGCTGTTGAGGTTGTGTACACTACCAGAATGCAAACCAGTGACAGATAGTAACAGTATCACCCACAGCATAGTGTCAAACCATGTCATACAAACATGTGTACCCAAGTTAAAACATATGTGTATTAAAATGCATACTGGCCACCAATAGAAACAATGAAGTCTTGACACTGTGTAATACAGGGCATGTCACCCATGTGCATGTGTCCACTATGCATGTACATGCAGACAGTGCACCTCCACTATGGTCACAAATGTACACCTGCAAATCTGTACTGCACACATCACACACGTACTGTCCACTCACCAGCACATGCTGCCAAAACTACACACATCAGCCAAGTGGCACATGGGTGGACAATACATTTTTGGAATTTACACTGTTGTAAACAATACTACATTGATAATCATAGCTTTAATGCATCATGCCTGCCCAGATATACCTACAGGGATATCATTACACTATACTGTTGACAACATGCTAACATTGCTACACTGTTATAAAGTCACCATGTGCATCAGCACCATGTTAGCCTGTTCCTGCATCAATGTTACAGATGACAGGAGGTGGCACAGTTTCATCATATGCACAGGGTGTGTTGTTGGTTTGCCAGAGCCCGAAATTGACCCATCCAATCAACATGTATGTGTGTGTGTGTGTGTGAGGGACAACAGTACAGCATGGGTCAATGTTGATGTAATATGTGTATGTGTATGTGTTAGCCCTAGGTGTTTGGATTATGTGTGTGTGTCTGCATGCACACAATTCCACCATGTGGCTGCCATACACGGGAGGTTGTGGGACAGCCACAGACTGTACCTGCCAGGCTTTGCAGATCACCGTCTCTGGCCACGGACACAGTACCTGTGCCTGTCAGGGGTGCAACAGACAGTATCGGGTACCAAGACAGACTGGGTACTATCATCAGAGGCAGAAGGAAGTCGACTGGACCCATGTCCCTGCTGGGACTGGCCAGAGCCATGTGCCCGTGGTCTTCTATGATGGTCTATTGACAGCCCTGCTCCAACATTGCTGGGGCTGGTACTGCCACTGCGGGAGCAGCTGTGACTTGTGTGTTGTCCGCGATGACTGCCAGCCGATGATGTTGCTGGCATACGTCCACGTCGACGTCTTGGCCATGCTGCACTGTCCTGGCACATGGACATTACATTGCAGAGGACATCTAATGTCTCCCCCCGTCTATCAGTGACCTCGGTGTAGTGACACACTGCACCCGCCAGGTCATGGATACTGTCATTGATAGCGGTGTTATGGGCCCTCTGCGCCCTCAGTCCCTGTCTGGTGTACCTTCCATACGTGCCTGTGCCTGCATTACAGCCCAGAACATACCTGAGGTTATAAGACCTGTGGGGGCACGTCTGCCAGGGGCATTATGACCAGCAGTGCTCCCACGAGAACCCCTGGACATCCACCTATGTGGTACTGTTCCAGGAATCTGGGTATGGCTGCTGTGAGGGGTTGCATGTGCCATAGATACCACACTATCCTGGTCAATGCCTACTGTGTGCTGTCCCTCAGCTAAGGCCATTGGTGATGAGGATGCATTGGCAGTATGAATGTGTGCATAGATGGTGTGGAAAGCTGTGTACTGTTGATTGATGGAACAACAACAGACCCTGTCAAACCTGCCTGTGCCACAACACATGTTTCATCATCTCCACTATTTGTGGCAGTGTCTTCAGGTTCCCTGCTGCACTCAACCAACACAACCTCAGCACCTGTGAGTGGGAGACAGGAAACACACTTTACAATCTGTACATGATATTAGCACACATGCACACATGAACACATGCACACATGAACCCATGCACACATGAACACATGCATACATGCACACATGCACACATGCACACATGCACACATGAACACATGAACACATGCACACATGAACACAAATACACTACTCACTAAAGTAAACACACACACACACACACACACACACACACACACACACACACACACACACACACACACACACACACACACACACACACACACCAACAGCAATCCAGAACATACCCATTAGTGGTTGATGGTGTAGTACAGTATCACAAGCCAAAGAGTCCTATCACACGTGTCAGCATGCAAGATGTGTGTTGCTCAACAGCATGCAGTGCGAGTGTAGAGAGTCCTTGTTAATAACAGTATACATGTGTTTGATTCATGTGTGTTGTTCAATGATTGGCCTCACCCTGGAAAGCAATGTGTACATGGGCACAACATTGCTGTGCAAGTATTAAATGCTTTTCAATGTCCTGCGCACCATCACTCACAGGTATACATACCATGGCTGGATGCACACAACTGTCAGGTGTATAGCAATAAATGCTATGTGTTGTACTGTAGTTACTGTAACTGGATGTAGTGTAGTACCATAAGCCATCATCAGGCAGCATCATGTGGTCACTCAAGGCCACTAATGTGTGCACACTGGCAACTATCTTGCTGTACATGAACTGCAGCACTGTGGCTACATTAACCATTTCACAGGCAGTTGTTACACGGATATGTAAGGTGTTCAATAGGGAGCATTGCCTAACATGAATGTCTTGTTTGTTGAAGAGCTTTGCAATGCCCCATGATAGGCCTCTACCCCTCAGGTATAGTATGTGTGCTGTGTGAATGTCATTTGGGATACTGGAGTCTGACCTTACAGCAGGTGTCTACATACACCATGTGTATCATATTGACACGTACTGCATATGACAAGGTGGTGTATGTTGTGTGCATGTGTATTGACTCTGCCTTTACAATGTCCACAACAGTGTACCACAATTGTTTGGGATGCTCTGTGTATAGCATGTGTTTGAGGCAGCCACTCATGCTACTGGGATGTGCATAGTCCCAGATAAAACTTGCAGAGCATGCATTATGTGTAGGTGTTGTACATGTGTAAATGGCCTAAAATCCACCTATGACATGCACATGTTATTTGCCATATGAAATGTAGAACACTCACCAGCATGGGTCTGCTGTCTTGCTGTCACACCAGAGGGACCTACAAGGATATGAGAAAGTTTGTCAGGGTCAACAACTGTGGCATTGCTGCTGTGACTTTGCAATTTTATAGTAGTACAACGGTTGACAGTCACAGGCATACAGATTATGTTCAAAATTATCAGTATTGCACAACACCAGGCTTCATATCTTCAAAATACACAGTACACATCTGACATATGCATGTTCTAACAATCAAGCTAACAGTAGTCTACAGATATGGCATGTTACCTGCACGCTCGGAGTCAACTTGCTGGGTGACTCCAGCCTCCATGATGACACATGCTTGTTGTAGTGGTTGGCCAGGAGCCACCACGCTGAGGAGCAGCTCTTCCACTCTGGTGAGGGGCGGGTGTGATGCTGCCCCACCACCTGTGGCAAGCTGTTGTCTGCGGACATCAGAGGCATGCTGCCAGACATGTCTGATTAAATCACTGCAGTGATGGCGTACCTGCTCATAGGTCTGGTTATGCATGCCTACATAATTAACCCAACGGACAACATCCTGCCACAGTGCAGTGCACTCATGCTGGTCCTGGCTGGTTCTGGAGAACAGCAGGGTGTGATGTTGTAATAGTGTGGATATGATTAATTCCTCCTCTTCAGGGGAATAGGCAGGGTTGTGATGATGAGACATGTCCCTGGAAGAAAATAAGACAATTATTGTGAGCAAGTCTTGTGGCACACTTAACATTCTAAAGTACAGATATCAATGAAATGCCATATATAGCAACCTATTGGCTGTCCGTAGATACACACTTTTAATACCACACATCAGTGCTCAGCCCACAACTGCCTGACAGTGCCTGGCACGCTCTATATATTAAACCATGTTCTGCACAGCACCAAAGTGAAACCAGTATGTGAGACTATACAACAGCACATGGCACACTGTATGTGACACAATGCACCACCTAGCCACAGGAGGTATATATGAAGCTAATGCATACAGACATTTGTCATCCATTGAAATGATTGTAAAGTACAGTTACAGTACTACCAGTACACCACGCTACTTGTTGATAGCAAACCCCTAAGTAACATATGTGCACATTCATCAATATAGGTGGCATACTGTTGTACTACACTATACATGTTGCTAGATATGCACTTATATTCTGTAACACACATACGACCAAGGGCATGTTACAGGCATACCCACACACACATCAGACATACCTACAAGACACAATGGTATGGCAACCCAGATGAGCTTTACCTGTGTACCATACAGTACTGTGTGTCAGCACTTACAAAACCTTATGCCTGAGGTATGTAATGTGCAGGGACTACAGGTAACAAACAAAACAGTGTTTCAAAGCAATGTGGATATACACCATACTGTGCTGTTTAGGCCTACAGCTTCAGGTAGTACTACAGTTCATATGGGATTTGTATTCACTAGTGTCAACAATCAATGAGCATACATGTACTGCTTTAGCCTACAATGGCACACTGCACTCAACACCATGGGACTATGTCACACCGTATACCATACTGCTTATGCTGCCTAGCAATAGCATACATATCTTTTATGGGGATCAGAGCTAGAACACTACATACCATGATATAAACATTTACCCACTAGGCTATCACACATATACACAACGTTGACACATTCACCTACACATTCACCATCACACTCAGTCAACCTCACATAGCAATTAATGCAACATATACATGCGTGTGTGTATCAGGTCATAGGTAGCTCATAGGCTATTAGGCAAAGGGCCTATAGAAGCCTAGCCATATGGTACCCTGCCCTTCAACACCATTGTAATTTAAGTCCATGTGCCCCTGTCATGCAGAGCCACAGAGGTGATTCCCGGGTTGTATTTCCTATGTCACATACATTCATCATGATTATTCATGATGACTGCTAATGAGGACCTTGATAGGTAGTTAGTTCCAGGGTATGGTATGTGTCTGAGATGAGAATGTACCACTCCAGCATGTTCTGCTTTTTGACGTTACAAGGTTTAGATCAGTACAGTGTGTAGCTTGTAGGGATTTTGATCTGTTGACATGGAGCATGTCCATCACCTGTGTGTTTGGCATAGCTTTATATGTTAGGCAGAGGTTGGCTCTGGGTGTGTGGTATGCGACACAGTGTAGCTGTGGTTTTGTATGACAGTCTGCATAGGGCATCTGTTTGAGTCTGGTAATACTCTTTGTGGTGTTTGTGCCTGGCATCTACAGTTGCTGTAGATGTCTTCTGAGGTACATACCAAAAGGCCCATTGTACTCTATGATGGGTTTTATGACTGATGAGTACAGTGGAACACTGACCTCTCATTCCATGCATGACACAACTTTTGTGATGCCATGTGGACCGTACACAGTTTACATGACTAGTGTGGCACTGTGATTATCAAAAGGGACACTACTGTCCACCTGTGTCCCGTGGTCTCTTATCACACTTTTGGTGTTGAGTAGACTACCACCTATGTGGTAGTTCATGGGTACAGGGTTTTTAACAAAAGGGATGGCAATACATTTACAACATTGAGCTTGAGCGTACATATAAACATCCATTGGTGTACATATAGATTTACATGTAGGCACATATACAGTCCACCTTTCATGGTGGGAATATCAATTATGCAAGGGTTGAGAGAGATACAGTTAAGTAACAATTTTGCACAGTCTTGTGCAGAATGCATTGAGGGTATTCTCAGGCCATGTATCTTTAGCAGGACTCCCTGTCTGGAAGACTATAAACTTAGCAAATCATATCCACAGCATTTAAACAGCACATGTCATATACCAGCACTGTATGCTGTCTTGTTTACCACACACTACAACCTACATGAAAATATGCACATAACAACCTTCACCAACATATATATGTCCACCCTTCACAAACAGTTGCAGTATGTACCTTGCTCTATGCACATGCTAAGATGCTAATATATCTGACACATAAACATCTCTACATATGTGTGTGCCATACACACACAAGGTACACACTGTTGTACATCTGTAGACCTCACTGATGACCTGTTGGGCCTTGCTACAACATGAACAGTTGTCACATGTGTGCATGGCAGTAATATTACAGGGAGTATTTATAGCTGCTAATGCTACATTACTATACTAGCCTGGTACAGCAGTTGCCAATGCTAAGCTACACATTATATGACTATCATGCATGTGTTACTCTGTCACATTCATGTTTATATAGCTGTTTGCACTACTCCCCCAGACAGCCATTATATACAGTACTGTACAAAACATAGATGACATGATTGGATGTTTGACATTAAATGCTGAGCTACATATGTCACAGTTATGTCCCACTGCACACAGCTACACACTAATTTGTCCATGGCAGCAGTCATGCATGGCATCAGTGCATACATACCTAAATTGCCACATATGCATGTTTCAAAGTATTTACAGTACTCTTCATAAACATCTACTACTTGCTGGTAATCACATTTCTGTCACATACCTGTTTGTCAGTTTCAGGTCCGTCTGGTTTTTTTTTTTTTGGTGTTGCCTAATTAGAGATTGCTTCTACTTAATTTCCTTTCTTATTAATTAAGTTTTTTTTTACTTAATTAATATTTTTGGTGGCTGATTCACTAGAGTATTTTTATTCAATTAAACATTTGCTTTATTAAGTAATAACTACTATTTACTCATACACAAGTTCTGTGAAGCTTTATCAGGCACAATCTAATGATTGCATGTGGGGATAGCAAGTACAGTCTGCTTTTATAGGTATCTGCACATGTGCATGTGATGACCTCTGCACCAATTGGTGCCCAGCATTTGGTAAATGCATACAGCCTGCTGTGTGGTAATTCCAGTACTCACTGTCATTGCAACCCAATGCTATAAATTGCTAAGTTTTGTAGGCGTAGCCCTTTCAGATTTCCAGAGTGGGGCCCATGCTTGTTTGCTGTGTACACTGCTGTTTAAGTCAGAAGGTTGGTATACTTCTTATATCTGAAGCTGGAGGTGTAGACAGTGATGTACATGTTGTACTCAGACCTGACTGTTGCCACTTCCAGTACAGAGCTATCAGTGTAGAGTTTAACTCAACCCTACAAATGCTTACACAAGATATATGTGAGTATGTAGTTTATTTTCTACTTATGTAATTGACTGCCATACAAAAGTAGTTATTGAGAAGTATTCTTTTGACACATGAACTGTTTGTGGACTGTTATACTGTGCATATGGATGTACTGACTTCTGCAGGGTTTGTGTACTTTTTATTGTTGACATTAGCACAGGAGTCTCAGGTAAACTGGACAATTCCACTACTGAGTATGCCTACCTACATCCTTGGTTGACCCTAAACACACGTATATTTAAAATATGGGGGGGGGTGCAGACATACAGAGATCATTACATCTTATTGTGTGAGTGTTATCTTACTGGACTTAATGGATTGGTGTGTACGTGTTTGTTTATCAAGGCAGGTGGTCTGTCTGCATAGGTCCCAACTGTGAACCTATCCAGATGGTAGACAGATGTTAGCCTGTTATTCTTTGTCTGTGCAACCCACAGGTGTTTTCAGCACTGGTACAATGGCATTGTTACAGTCAGTTGCTACCAGTACATGGCTAGATCCTTTGGTATTTCTGTGTTGTAGTCCTACATAAGGGTATGCTTGTGGAAGTCCACACAAAGCTGTTTGCAGAGTGTGTAACAGCAGACGAGCTGGTATGCCTGTGTGTTTGTGCCTCTGCCAGGCCTATGAAACACTCAGATACATATTTGCTTGGAGTCAGGGATAGGTAGTTAAAAGTGAGGTACACCTTCCAACTAATAGATACAGTAAGTGTAGACTTGAGTGAAGCAGTGCATATGGATTTGTACTCCTTTTATGAAGTACAAGTGATGTCTACTGTTATTATTGTGATTATTCATTGTGTAATACAACACCTCTCTGACTAATGTCAGTACTTTTCATAGGGATTCAGAGGGACACAGCTAAAATATGTTTCACAATCAGGAAGTATGGCCTCTGCCCTAATCATATATGCCAGTGTTTGCCCTGCTATGATACTGTGTGGGGGTTGTAAAGTGCCTCAATAACATTATTTGCTGCTAGAATGGCTGCTTCTCTTATCACAGTCATGTAATGCAATTCCACAACAATTGTTGGTAAAGATACACAGAACAAGCTTTGTGTTATGGCCTTCCTATTTTTCATTTACATTCACTCATTGTTTTGCATGATATATTTATTTCAGCACCAAATTATTGTATATCTGCTGTGGTTTAGTGGTACTTCATGCAGTCAAGTGTGTCCAAGGTCTGGGGTTCGAGACTGACAGAGGTGTTTTGTTTTGCAGCTGAGCAGAACAAGGGCCCTGACATACAGAGTGACTAAGGCACTTTTAAGCAGTTGTAAGTGGGTTTCCGCGGGTTTGTGCAACGCTTAGCGATGCTTAGCTAAGTGCACACATACGCACACTTGCTCAAACCTGCTAACTACTACTTAAAAGTGCTTACTCCCGCTAACCCCTACGCTCATTTCTTTGAAAGAAAAGAAAATGTGGAGATAGGAAAGTGGTGAAAAGGGGGCACAAAGAGGGAAAGACAGTAGGGAAACCAGCTCGGGATGTGCAGGATGGGTGTAGGGAAGGTCCATAGCTGCCCATTTCTTTAACAGCAACAGCTGTGTATATGTTACAAATTTGGAGTGAAATTTGAAACCATCCACCCTTGAGAAAGGGATGAGGACAACAAAGTATGTTGTACTGCCAGTTCTAATTGTCAGTTTACATGTCCAGCAGACATGTGTGCGAAATGGGCAGCTATGTATGGGACGTAATTTTTTTGTGGGTACAGATTGCCCTTTTTTTTTTTTTTTCAGGTGAGAGTGGAATGTGAGGTAGAGGAAGTAGGTATATTTGGGGATGTAGGTTGTGGAGGTAAACAGACAAGACAAACAAGACGCATACAGGGGCTGAGTATGACACATGGGGTGGGTGAACACAATTGACTGGGACGGATGTTTGGAAATCGCAAGCCCATGAGCCCACAGATGGTAACAGTAGGATTGAGATACCTACCCATGGGCAGTCACCACTGAACCTTCACAGACCCGAGGGTGGCTGTGCTGGGGGCTGTGTAGGAGGGGCAGGCTCACCCGTAAGTCGCGCCACTCTCGCCTCGAACTGGCGTTGGGGATCAGCGACTAAACGCTGGATCTCCCTACGCACCACAACCCAGACTCTTCGGAGGGTGACAGGTGGCCCTTCTCCACCCACAGTTGCAGGAGGGGGACGAGCCCCATCCCCTGCAGTGCTTCCACCCGAAGGTGACACAGGACCAACGGAGGAGGGTAGCCCAGGCTTGGCACCAGACCTGCTGGTGCCAGGTGCAATCGCCAGGTGAGGAGGGACAGGTGGGTCTGATGGGACCGGCCTTCCTGTATGTTCTGTGATTAGGTGTGTTTAATTACAACATAGACAACAGCATTCAAAATTAGTTGTAACAGCATGCAGTAATATTCCCATTAACCCAACACACCAGGGTTACAACAGTTGAACAGCAAGCATAACACATGCATATATTGAACGACAGTGGACATTACAACAGCATGCAGGGATGATTGGTGGCAACAGGCCACCAAGATTGAGGTGTTTGAACAGGGCACATGCATCAAAGAAAATGCAGATTTTTATAGAACAATAGGGCATATGTCCCAACAAATGTTTTGAGATTAGACATACCCATTGAGGTGTGGAATTGCATTGTTTATGCACATGGAGTAGGGTGTAAAAAGAAACCTCCATTAACATCTTATTAGTACTTTTACTCTACACTACATTCCTATTGACTGCAGGTGTATATCCCCTACATGTATTATTACACTAGGCAACATGCATTAGATTGTGTAATGGGTTTGGCTAGTTCATTATATACCTGACCTATATCTGACATAATAACTGTCCAAGATGCAGATGTTACTGCTACATAGTTATATTTTATTTTTATATTTATGTATCTACATATCTGGATGTGTTCCCTTGACATTTTCATTTAAATTTCTACAGAACCCTACATTTCATGCAGCACACTCACATTTCTGGGGAACACCTTGACAAGCTACTCATGTGCCAGATTTACCTATGCATGACAGCCATTTACCAACTGTTGAGGACTGTTATATGCTTCACAACTACTGGCACTTCCTTCATCCACTTTATATAGGACTGCACAACTGTGGGTTGACAGTACTTAATACAACAGTACTATTTATTTAATGCAAGGGTACAACAACATTTCAAAGAAAGTGACACAGACACACTCCAAGTATTATACCTTTATTAATTACATTAAACACTCTTTTCTACAGGCTCTCTCCTTTATTTGATATTACAGTGCATACGGAAGACCTATTCAGGACATATTATACCTTTATTGATATGTTACAACACTCTTTTTCAGGCTCACTCACTTATTTTATTTGACAGTACATGCAGAGATAGTATTCCAGACTTATTTTACCTTTATTAATGGGTTACTACACTCTATTTCTGGCTCTCTGTCTTATGTTATATAACAGTACATGCAGAGAATGTATTCAGGGCATTTTATAGCTGTATTATTGGGCTACAACACTTTTTTCATGCTTTCTTACATATATTATATAACAATACATGCAGAATAATTACTAACCTGCCTGGTGATGCAGCCTTAGCAGCCTATCTGCATAGGCTTGCTGATTTGCAGCACGGACACCTGCAGCTGTGAATTAAATGAAGGGATATTGAGACATACCTATCCATTATTTAGACTATATTAGCATGTCTTACATACTGCATTCCACGGCTACCTACTCAGTAGTGCGGCATCTTGCATATGACGGGCCTTCTGGATCCATTGGTTCAGTAGGTCCTGCTTCCATCTCTTCAGGTCTGCATGGTGGTGACGGACCTGCTCACCAGTCCGAGGGATGCCTGTGGCACTGGTGAGTTCATGAGCCAACCGGTTCCAAGCCTCTACCTTATACTCCATCCCTTGGAACTGGCCCTGCAGGAGTCGAGACTCATGACGATGGACTAGGAGCCAAACCATGTATTTTGACTCCTCAATGCCCCAGCGTTGCGCTTGAAAGCGAGTACCCTCTCCAGCACCAGACATTCTAACTGCAGATGGGAGCTACAATCAGTTATGGTGAGTATTCCCGCATATGGAGCTTAAATATGCTGCATTTCCCGCAATTTTTTGTGATTGGCCATTTTTGAAAATTCGCGGCTGACTGCAGACCTGCTTAGCAATGGTTAATCTACCATTTATAAGTATATGTATGTTAACAGTGGATGTTTATCCTAAGCTGTCATGGTTTAGTGGTTCAGTACTTTGATTATGGTGCACAGTGTCCCGGGTTCGAAACTTGTCATTGCATTTTATTTTACTACTGTCCAGACAGGCTAGGTGGTGTGGCTGTGTTTAGGCAATTTTGCTGAACGTTGCTCCACGTTGCTCCATGTTGCCCGACGTTGCTCCACATTGACCTACGGTGCGCTGGTTAGTGCGGTGCACAG
Source organism: Protopterus annectens (assembly GCF_019279795.1). Lineage (NCBI taxonomy): Eukaryota > Metazoa > Chordata > Ceratodontiformes > Protopteridae > Protopterus > Protopterus annectens. The sequence continues at coordinate 64,986,655 of NC_056742.1, read as the reverse complement.
CTCTGCGCAAACTTATTGTGCTGGGTAAAGCACTGTTTAGCTGTGGGCAACTAGATTGCACTGGGTAAAGTGCTGCTTAGCTGTGGGCAACTAGATTGCGCTGAGTAAAGCGCTGCTTAGCTGTGGGCAACTAGATTGCGCTGGGTAAAGTGCTGCTTAGCTATGGGCATTTATATGTCAAGATCATTCTTACATTTCTATATATACATTTTGTTCACTGATACATAGGCCATTTCAATGCTTTTTAGTAATATTTTAGTCATATATATATGTCAGGAATTATTTCATATGCTAATTTAAAACATAAAATTGAGAGGGGAGTGGTGGGACTCGAACCGTGAATGCATCCTTTTTGTGCGAAGGCTCTACCACTACGCTATTGCTATTTGGATTGATTTGCATAAACATTTGTTATTATGCTCTTCAATGTCGACATTGCTAACTCTAGCTAAGCTATGGGCACACCCACGCAAACACGTGCAAATACGGGCAGCTATATCGGGAATTAGAAAAATAAAATTTATATTTTGCATTTTATAACTCAACTGGGGGTTTACAATGTGAGGGAGTGTAGTGTTGGGTATGTTGACATTTGAGCGGACTCGCTCATGTGTGTTGACGTTTCACGATTCAGACACTTGCAGGGGCGTGGACCTTAGGACTGCTCGGCAGTCAGACACGCCCCCTGCCTTCCTGCACAGTCCGTGTTAGACTTGGAGTGGAGTCAGCATGCCCTCATGAATATGCCTGGCACACTGACATCAGACCGTTCAACTGCAGTTTCTGAGTAAGACTTATTTAGTCTTACACGGAGGTTTCGTGAATCCGAGGGGTAGTCTTGAAGAGAACTGAGCTAAACTCATAGGGAGTCAGAGAACCAACCTTTTTTAATCAGATTGCATCTTTACAATGTGTAAACCAAAATCCAAAAGAGAAGTAGAAACGAACCAAGCAGAGACCAAAAAGTTGCACGGACTGTTTAATGTAGTAAGCTTTCGAGGTAATCCCCCAACCTTCATCAGACATACACAAAATGACAACCATGATGCCTTCTTTAAATGCATGGCTTAATGAGATTACATTTTTATTAATTGAATAATTCATTAATTATGCTTAAATGACCAAACTGTAAATATAGTATACAAAATAAATACATATAAGAAGGCTGTAGTTTTTCCCAACATAACAGAATAAATATGAACATTTTACATGTAAATAAATATTTGTATAAGATACATGTAAACAATAATTTATAATTTAACTATAAAATAAAAAATATATAAATATATATATTGATTCACAATAAATTAACCTCACTTTAAGTTAAAAAGTTAAATTGGTTGAGAATACTAATTATTATTTCTCGACCCTACACCATAATATCATGTTCTACTCCAATGTTAAAATTCATATTTAGCAGCATTTAAACAAAATAAAATAAAACAACACAACACAAAACAAAACGACACTCGCCAATGATTATCATGCTTATAATAATATTATTACATGCCTTATGTTATATATATTTTTATTTAAAGATAATAATTATTAATAATAATTATAATAATTATAATTATTACTTGTACCTGGCCAGCTATACTAGCATCACCTCATTAATGCTTTTAATTTTAGTATGCTTTTTAGTGATGCATACTCATTAAGACCTGGAGAAATATAGGCTGCTGTTCTAATTTGCCATAGTAGTTCTTGTTCTTCTAACCAAAGTTGCCATGGTCCACCCCTAATACTAATATTAATTTGTTGAATGACAGAAAATACAAAGCCATGATCAGGTTCATCATGTATGTGCCTGGCAAGAGCATTTGTTAAATCTTTTCTGCCTACGGCATAAAGGTGCTCATAAACTCTCTTCTTGAGTGATCTTTCCATTTTGCCTATGTAAAATGCATAACATTTTATGCACTCAGCCACATACACAACTCTGTTACTGTCACAGTTATATCTCCCTTTTATGGCATAGGTTTTGTCCCTAATACACACACTATTCCCTGTCTTTATGTGCTTACATTGAGGACACATGCCACATTTTGACATACCAATATTTGTCCTTGTTGGTTTATGGCTAGACCTGTCCAACAAACTCTTCAAATTCATACCTCTCTTATAAACAAAACTGGGTTTTATGCCAATAGCTTTCACTAATTCAGTGTCTTCAATGATAAAATTCCAGTTTTTATTTATGATGTCTCTAATTTCCTGAAAGTCAACACAAAAAGTGAAAATGAAATTAATGTTAAAATGTGATGTGTCTCTATTTGATGACTCTACATTAGTTTGTATAGAACCACCTCCTATTAGGGGTCGGAAATGCCCTGCATTTCGTTTTGAGACTACCTCATCCTTAACTTCCCTAATTAGAGCATTTGGATACCCTCTCATTGCAAACTTATTACTCAAATTGTCACATTCAATTATGAAATCATCATTGTCCGACACCATCCTAGCAGCCCTCACAAACTGTCCTTTCACCACGCTTTTCTTCTGGTGAAAGGGATGACAGCTTGTGAAGTGAAGAAAGGAGTTAGAATGTGTTGGCTTCCTAAATATCACCGATTTATATTTATTGTTCAAGATATCTTTACTTAGTTTTACATCTAAGAAGGACATCTCATTGATACCTACTGAGTAAGTAAATTGTAAAAAATTAGTCATGCTTGTGAGGCTTTCCATAAATTGAGGGATTAGGTCAACTGGCCCTTTCCAGAAGAAGCACATGTCATCTTGGTACCTGTTGTACCAAGTGACATGTTGTGTGTATAAAATGTTCTGAAAAAGTAATTCATTTTCCCAATATGCTAGGACGGAGTTTGCAAAACTGCAACCACAAGGGGACCCCATTGCAATCCCAGTTTTCTGAAGGTAGAATTGTCCTTTAAAGGTGAGAAAATTATTGAACAAAATGACTTCTAGTAAAGTTTCAACAAGATTCATCTGATCATTAGAAGCTTCTTTCCTTAACATGAAGTCCCTTGTCCACTCAATGCCTAATTTCTGGGGTATGACTGTGTATAGATCTTTGATATCTACCACTAAAAATATACAATTTCTATCAAACGCCATTTTGTCTATCCCTTGTAAAAAGCTCCAAGAATCCTTGCAGATTTGAGGCTCTGTTTTTAATAAAGGTTTCAAAATCTCATCTACCAGTTTGGCACAAGCATATGTAATGGACCCTCGTCCGTCAACAATTGGTCTAAAAGGAGGATTTTTTAGATCCTTGTGGATTTTTGGTGTGCCAAACAAAGTAGGAATTTTTGGCGCTGACATATTTAAATAGTGGAAAGTGTCACTGTCTATCGTACCTTCAATAAACAAATCATCCAAAATTCTTTTAATTTTATTATATGCTATATGTATTTCATTCAAACTGGCCTGTGTATAACTATCAGAGTCTAGATGTTCTAATAACCTATTCTCATAGAGGTATTCATCCATAAATACCAAACCCCCTCCTTTATCTGGGGACATAACCCTAATGTTGCATTCATTAAGGAGAGACAAAAATGCTATTTCTTCTTGAGATGTGTTAAGTTTCCTATTATGAAGCTTAGGTCTATTATTGACCATTGATCTTAAATCATTCTCACACACTCTCTCAAAAACATTAAGGGAATTATGTAATGGGGGATTAAAGATGCTTGAAACTCTGTGAGTATCAATAAGAGATGGTGTGTTGCCTAGTCTGAATGCCAAATTTAATTTGCGCACATATAGTTTCAGATCAACAATAGTTCTAACTGCATTGCATTTCTTATCCGGCACAAAACTGAGACCTCTCGATAAAAAATTAATAACATTCTGTTCTACAGTAAGAACTGTGTAATTGTAGATCTTAAAATCTCCTGACTGACTAGTTAGAACACTAGGGCAACTGTCATCTATATTACTTATCTCCTCCGTTGGTTCCCCTTCCTCCTCCTCTGTGTTCTCCCTCTCTGATTGGAAGTGGAGTTGTTGTTGTTCCTGCTCGTGCCAGGGTTCATGGTGTCCCCCACCATGTGAAAACCCTGGTTGTTGGCATTCGAGTTATAAGCCTGTTGACCTTGGTTATAATTGCCACCATTTATGTTAGCATTATTAACCTGATGGCTTTGATTTCTGATGCGCTCACTTCTTCTAATTTGGGGCGCTTCAGAATTTTCGTTAATATCTTGTACTTCCCCTTGAAGAGGGCAATCAATAACTTGATTATTATTTGTATTAAACAAGTTAGTTTGATTCAAAGGGGGAGGGGGGTACGCCTTTTTATTACCATATTCTTTTAAATCTCGGTCAATTTTTCTTTTTTTATTAACCACTAATTTGTTAATGGTTGCATCAATGCTAGATAAAATCCTTGCATAATCATATTTATATCTAATAAACTCAGAGTGACTCTGAAGAAACATTTCTAATTGTGTTAAATCAACTTGTAATGTATTGAGTTCCACATTATAAAAATTAATCAAAGAATTTAAGAACTCAATGCCCTGTTTGTCGAATAAAGCAATGAGTTCTTGGTGATAGACAGAATTATTAACTAATCCTGCAGGGTAACGGCACTGGCGTAACCCTTTTGGAATTATTTTTAGATTAATACATTCCTGTAAATATGAAACTTCTAATTGAAGTTTCCTACAGTGGAACAACTTGTTGTCAAATAAATTCAGTTTATCGATAAACATAGATGAGCTCACCATATTGTTCACATCAGAATTAGTGGCTACATTGGAATTGTTATTATCTAATGACGAAAAAAAGTCCCTCTTTGCTAGAAAGGTGGCCATCGATGGAATAGGTGTGCTTTCATTAGCCCCATGGAGTCGTAAGTCTGTGTTATTCCCTATGGCATTGTTCGATGTAGGAGCTGCTCCATTTGGGTTAATATCCGTTGAGCTCGTGGTTCCCTGCTCTCTGTTAGGCGTGCTGCTACCCTGTACACGCTGAGCTGGCTGAATCAGGCCCGTTGACATAGAACCGGATGCACCCACGCTGGCGGTCCCATCAGGTACAGCTTGTTGACTAGTACTGTTCCTAGTAATACAAGCTTGAACTTGCTGCGATAAATTGTCTACTTTGGTTAACAACATATTAACCAACGTCGTAAGGTCTATTGGCGAGTCGCTAGTATTAGCTGCTTCTTGACTGTTCTGTAAGTTAGTTCCATTATGTTGAACACTAGGAACTAACTCTTCCTCTTGGGAAAAAAGAGGTTGTGACCCAGTCCTATGATGCACGCTACTCTGCCCCACGGAAACGTTTCCACTCGACATGACAAACAAACTGATTAAAAATCAAACTGCAAACCAAAATCCAAAAGAGAAGTAGAAACGAACCAAGCAGAGACCAAAAAGTTGCACGGACTGTTTAATGTAGTAAGCGCTTTCGGTCGAGGTAATCCCCCAACCTTCATCAGACATACACAAAATGACAACCATGATGCCTTCTTTAAATGCATGGCTTAATGAGATTACATTTTTATTAATTGAATAATTCATTAATTATGCTTAAATGACCAAACTGTAAATATAGTATACAAAATAAATACATATAAGAAGGCTGTAGTTTTTCCCAACATAACAGAATAAATATGAACATTTTACATGTAAATAAATATTTGTATAAGATACATGTAAACAATAATTTATAATTTAACTATAAAATAAAAAATATATAAACTGGGGGTTTACAATGTGAGGGAGTGTAGTGTTGGGTATGTTGACATTTGAGCGGACTCGCTCATGTGTGTTGACGTTTCACGATTCAGACACTTGCAGGGGCGTGGACCTTAGGACTGCTCGGCAGTCAGACACGCCCCCTGCCTTCCTGCACAGTCCGTGTTAGACTTGGAGTGTAGTCAGCGTGCCCTCATGAATATGCCTGGCACACTGACATCAGACCGTTCAACTGCAGTTTCTGAGTAAGACTTATTTAGTCTTACACGGAGGTTTCGTGAATCCGAGGGGTAGTCTTGAAGAGAACTGAGCTAAACTCATAGGGAGTCAGAGAACCAACCTTTTTTAATCAGATTGCATCTTTACAATGTGTGCTAACACATATTATAGCAATAACCTATGACGTCGGTGTGGTGTATTAAGATTTACCCATGGTTGGTGTGGTTTAGTCAGGAGGGTGAAGCCCGAGTGATTAAATAAAATCAGCCATGGGTAAATCTTAATATACCACACCATGGAGTCAATTATTGCTATTATAAAATGACATTATTTAAGAAAAAAAATGTCTTTGTATAATGGCGCTGTGGTGTCCTTCCTCTTCTGCTACATATCCTGTTGCTTTTTTGATGTACTGTGCATGCATATGGGACTTGCGTTCCCATGCATACAAAGTATATCAGTGCTTTGGAATGGAAGCAACAGAGAAAAGGTCTCCATTGCTCCATTTTTTCTTTTCTTTTTTTTTCTTTTTTAAATAAAAAAAAATGTTTCGGACAGTTTAGGGGTAGGAGAGATACAGAATGGAGGAAATAGAAGAAAAATCAAATACATGTCTTTAGTTTTGAATAACGTACCTGATTTCCCTCATATTTTCTCCATCCTGTCTCTCTCATATTTCTGGAGTCCAGATTTCTGATTTTATTTATTTATTTTTGTTAAAAAAATTAAAAGTTACAGTGTGCACCGATGGATAAAACTATGGGTGACAGCACCTTTTTCATTAGTATATACTCAGATTTAAAATGGGCATACAGATTGGGCTGACCAATCAGCGTGCTCGTTTTCAGATGTTAATGGGCAGTCATTATATAGTAAGCATTTAGCCAAGATATGATTTTTTTCCTTGTATGCTATTAGTACTGTGTAGATTACCACTGCTCAAACATGTCCTTGACCATCCAATAAAAACATTTCTAAGATGAGTTTTTCTTGTATGCCTTTTCCTTGAATTAAATAATCCAACAGTACCCCCATTGTTCCTTACTGCAACTTTATGACTTGTTAAATAAATGCATATATATCTGAATCAAGGTCCACTGACCCCCAGCTGTTCTGAGGCAGTCAAAATGGTAATAAAACTAACCACAACAAATGCTTTTCTAAATAAATACATAGGTTCATAGGTGTGTACTTGGCTAATGACCAGTAAGGCCTTTTTAAGCCTTCTCATGCATCCCAAATCTCTTACAAGTTCTGGTACTCTTGATAAGTGTAAGCAGGGGCTTGGGAGATAAAACATTTGCAGGCTGCCTGTGTCCATTAGAGACATATGTGCCAAACCTGTTCCCCCATTTAGCTGTCTAGGTTATACTTGAAATGGGTTAGGAAAGAACTCTGCTTCACATCGGTGACAAGCCTGTTCCAGAGAAGGGATAGTCTCTGAGATACATGCCCGTATCTCCAACAGGTTCTATTTATGTTACAGGCAATATTCAAGTCTTTATAAATGGTAATTCTGATGCTTTTTTTATTTTTTATTTTTTATTTTTTTGGGGTGGATATGCAAGAGGTCCATTAGGGTAGGGTCTGACAATGCCTTGGATGACAAGCATAGATCTATCCTCAACAGCCTTTAGGAGACAGAAGATAGGGATAAGGCTTTGAGGCAGAGTATATGTTACTTATGCACTGCATTCTTTTAGTGAGGCTCCTCTGTAGATGTTCCAGTTGTTGGATGTGCATGGTTGGGTACATTCCAAAGGGAGCAGTGTACTCAGTGATAGGTTTGATGGACAGTGAATACAGTGGTGAATAAAGTGGAACAATGACCTCCTTGGACTTATATATTATATCTTTGTTTATAAGTTGTACAACATAGGATGATTTCCTCACTGCCATATACAGCTGATGATCAAAGGCTAGATTACTATCTATGTGTGTCTCAAGTCCCTGATAACTGAGTTGACTCTTAAGGGTGTGTTTTCAATATGATATTCACAGAGGATGGATAAGTTCTGGAAGGATACTTCTATGCATTTCTTGGTATTTAGTTTAGTCCATGCTCTGAAGCAAGTTATATGTCAGTGTCAGCCTTTCCCGGAGAACATTAGTGACAGTGGGGGATTCTATGACTGCTCCTAATTTGTTATTATTGATCATTTCCATGATAATTCTTTACATTGTTTTGCATATGACACTAGTGAGTCCTAGAGCCTTGCAAGATGTTGCATCTTTATAGGGCCTTGATTTGGGTTGCTTATTTTTTATTATTGTCATAAAAATCTTGTAACAAATTTGGATCACCTTTCTTTTCACTTTCTGCTGCCTGACTAATGCTGTCAAATATATAACATTATATAGGGAGACAGCCATGAATGTACTTTCTAATGCTGCACTTTGCAAGACTAATTTAGCATGCAGAAATTTCTGGACCACTCTGTTGTCAAACCCTAGAAGCTTTTTTTGTTGGTGACTTACCTGATCAACAGTCATTTATTTGTAATTGTAGATTGACCCTGCCCTGCGTGTTGTATTGGACTCTAGCCTATTTGATTTGTATACTTTATTACACCACTTTTGAATATTATCCTACTTATATCCCAGTTGCTGAGACCTATCTTTATTTTTAATAAATATATTTTGTAGAATTCCTAATATACAGATACAACCACTGCAGGGCATCAGACTTTTCTTGTCTTGTTTCCATTTCAGATAACCTATTATCTTTTTTTGGAATATAATCATGGATAGTCCTATTAATGTCTTTTTTTCTGTTAGACTCATAGTAATTGTGATTTGATTGTTCTGGGCACTATCTGGTGGATGTGATTTTCCCTACATTATTTCCAGTGAAGAAACGGTTGATCAAGTTAGTTCTTGGTTAGGTCACCTTCTTTTGTTTGGATTTGACTATGCAGTTCTCTTTATTCCAAAGATTTGGGTATTCTGGGATTGGAGTTGGGTTTCTTCATCAATACCAATGAACTGCCATATCAGATGTCTCCTTTATTTACTACTTTTCTGCCTTAGTAGGATTTCATTATACCGTGCTGCTGTTCTACAGCATTGAGACACTTTCTTTCTTTCTTTTTTCTTTCTTGTGCAAATAAAAATCAAACTTTCATTATTTTTGCTTTATTTATAATTTATAAACAAATGTCACAATCAACAAAGGATTTATAAGTAAGTCAAATGTCTACTTATTTCAGAAACAATTACCATGTTGGTCTACACTGTCAACTTGTTCTAAGTATACAGGAAGCCAAAATATCTACTGTGGCCTTTGATAACTTTGAAATTATTTTACCTTAGCATCAACAGAATCAACAAAGTATACACTAATCCATGTTAACTTCTATAAAGTACTTTAACCAACTTTCCTCAAATGATTTTTGAGATTAAAGTATACCATTACAATGTTTTTTAATGTGTTTTTGAACAGCAATCAGCTATGCAAATAGGTAGATGGTCACGAACAACATTTATAAGACTTTTCTTTTGATTTCATTTACCAAATAATTTGCTAGACCCTAGAGAAAGTGAAAGCCACAAAACAGCACAAACCATAGAAATAGATAGTGTACAGTGAGTAAGGATTATGTAAAGAGAAATCTTCTACATATTGATGACTGTTTGATGGATCTGTTGCATCATAGCTATATCAATCTAGCTACTTTTGAGTTTTTACTTATGGAAGAACCGTTATTGGGTATCCTGTTCGGAATACCCAAGATTCATAAGAATTCCAAAAATCCACCGTTTAGGCCAATTGTTTCAGCCAAAAAAGGGAAAACAGTGACTATTTCTTATTATTTAGACAATTTGTTAAATCCTTTGGTTACACAGACAAAATATTTTCTAAAGGATCCATGGCAATTTTTAAATTTGCTGAAAAACTACACCTTTACTGCTGAAAAAATTATACTTTTTATATACATCTATTGACCAAACGATGGGCATTGAATTTGTGAAGAATTTTTTGATTAATCATACTACTTTTGACACTGTGATATTTGTTTGTTATTAGATTTGGTATTAAAAAACAATTTTTTCATTTTTGGTCAAAAAATGTATAAACAAACTTGTGGAGTGACCATGGGTGCCAAGGTTGCACCAGCTTTTGCAAATTTATTTCTGAGCTAGTGGGAAATGTCTGTATTGGTTAAATTAGAAGGATTTAAACATATGTATTTGAACAGGTGTTACATTGATGATCTGTTTTTTATTTATAATGGGTCTAAAGACCAATTGGAAAATTTCTTAAGTGTCATAAACCTTAATGGTAGAGGCTTTAAATTTGTATTAAGTAGTATAGACAAGAAAGTTAACTTTTTAGATCTATGTATAGACATGGATGTTGAATATAAAACGTTTTCTATTACCATTTATAGAAAAGACACTTATACCAACAACTTTTTACACTATTATAGTAGACATCCAACATTTATGAAAATACATTTAGTACGGGGACAATGATTCATTTAAGCAGACTTATCTCAGACAATTCTGTTTTTTGTACTGAGATTGATACACTTGTTTCAATGTTAGTCCAGAGAGGATGTCCATACGATAGACTGGTGTCTCTTAAAGAACAAATTGCCAATGCTAGGAATGCAAGGTTCCCACCTATTCTTGCAAGTGGTTTTACAGCTAAAGTACAAGTAGAAAAAGATTTTACATCTTTAAAATGTGCCTTCCAGTTCCTATTTTTTTAGATTCTTATGATATCAAGCAAGTTTTTGTAAATAATTGGAAGGTCATTTTGGGAAACAGTGACTTAGCTAGAGTTTTGGGAGAACATCCAAGTTTTATTTATAAGAAGGTAGTGAATATCAAAACTACGCTTCAAATACAAGATTCTTTTTCTAATACTCTAATACTAGTAACCGGGGCCCAAGGGGATATACCCCTGTTATTACTGTAAACAATGCAGATTCATTAATTCTTCCAGTAGTATTTATTTTTCCTACATTAAAAAGACAGTATACAGCAAAAAGCAGATTTAACTGGAAAAGTTTTGGGATAGTTTATTTAGGTTCATGCACAAGCTGTAATGGATTCTATGTGGGAAAACTACAAGAGCATTACATGAAATAATTTATGAACATAGTTTGGCCATTAAGAAGAAAGATTGCAACAATGCTTTATAGAAACATGCTGGGAAATGTGGAGACTTTCGGAAATGTATTTTATTTGTATTGGACATGGTCAAATAAGTGCCTTTTGTCACAGAGTTTAACACTGCCTTAGAAGTTAAGGAGCTAAAATGGCAAGTCTTTTTAAATGCAGAAAGAGCCCCAGGTTTAAATGGGACATTGAACATTAAATGTCTTTTAAGAGACAAATGATATTATTAATTTTGATATCAGAGATTTTAAGATGTAAGTTTACATTTGTATATAGGCATTTTTAGTATGTATCACTTTAATTAGATTACTTCATGTGTAATGAATCAAAGATACTTATTGGATGACTTATTAAGCATCGGTATTTAAATGTATGCATGTGAAGGTTGTCTTTTGTTCTGAAGAAGTTCGTTACATTAAAACAAAAGAAAGCGCTAAACCATATTACTGGGCTTTGCCATCTTATTGTGTCCATCCAGTACTTTTTTGTTTCTTGAATTTGCTAGACCCTGTCAAACATTTTGTGAGGACTTAGCCATATTATCAACTGCTACTTACTCAAAGAAAAAATTGTTTGCATATCTACTTCTAAACTTATTCAAAAATGGACTTGACCCCAGTCAGTACTCATCTAGACTGTAACAATGTGCCCCAGAGCCATGTCGGATGTAGGTAAGAGGCACAATATGCAAATATATGTGAAATATTACCTTTGCACTGCACAGATATCTTGGCTGATCATTATTGTATCACAGCAAGTTCCTTTATATGAAGCTATATTTATCAGTCTTATCTACCATACACATTTTCTTTTTTTTTTTTTTAAACATTTATTTACCAGGATAGTCCAACTGGGATAATATCACATTTTCAGCAGAGGCCTGAGGAGAAATATTCTACATTAACATAATATTGTTACAGTTAAATAAAGCTATTTCAAAGCCTAATACAGAAGAATGTCATATTAACAAAGTAAAAATTCAGCCTTCAGCTCATACAGTGTGAACATATACATACATAATGCAATTATTTGGACAGCTAGTTGAAAAAGAACATTGTCAATTGATAAAGTATTCATAAGTTACAGTTCATAGAGATGACAATAAACACAATAAGCACACTTTTGGGAAAAGAGATGTCTAGATAATATAGCCTGGACAAAAATATACTTGATTTTTGTCTAAAAAATAGATTTTACTAATTCCTCCTCTCTGAACATAGTCAAATTATGCTGGTGGTGGAAGGAGGGAGGGGCTAGTTCATCTTGGGGTAGTGCAGAAGCAGGGCCAGGTTTTATTTAGGTAGTCTTTTAGTGGCAGTTTGAAATTGGAGAGCTTAGAGGTAGCTCTAATTTGCCAATAGGTAGAATTCCATTTTTCAGCAAGAGTATGAGTAGTGATGTTGACCATGTTGTTCATTAGATTGAAATATTCTAATAGGGTGATAGGAATGGAGAATAAGACTAAAAGCAGGACAGTCATTGGCTTTGTGAATAACAGTGTGTGTATGTGTGTGTGTGTGTGTGTGTGTGTGTGTGTGTGTGTGTGTGTGTGTGTGCGTGTGTGTGTGGAGATAAGCCGTATGTAATCTAAGTGGTGAAGCAGTTCGAGCAAGTTCAAAGCCTTACTCAGTTGTATCTGTGCCATTGTTTGTTGGTGAGAACTTTGCAACCTTATTATACCATGCCCCCAGCTTATTTTTAAGTGTAGCCTGAAGGTTGGTTAGAATGAGTGCACAATATAAGAGAGATGGGGAAGACAGGTAGTGGCAAGAGTGGTTTTGGTGATTTTCCTAAGGTATGTCTTTTTTTATGTTATTTTGAACATGCAGGACAAATTTAATGTTATCATCTATAATCACTCCAAGAAATTTTGTATGGACAATTACTTCAATTTCAGTTTTGTTTAGTGAAAAGATTTTGAAATTCACTTTAATATTTAGCACATTTAGAAAATCTAAAATATATTTTGAATGGTAAGTTATTAATTTTACAACTATTTAAGTTATTCATTTTGCTTTCTTAATTATAATAATTTGATTTAGTATTTAAAGTACTTCCTGCCACTGAAATCTCTTAGATTGGTCTTGCTGCAGGCAAGGATGGAAAGACAGCGCCCAGAAGCTTATCATGTTCTTGTGCTCCTTCCCTTCTGTGTTGTAGAAATGTATTCTCTGATGGCTTTGAAAAATAAGCACATTTGATGTTAATATAGTAGTCAGTTACTTCCATACCCTCAGCAACCCCGTCAGAACCTAAAGTAATGATTAAAAAAGTTGAGAAGAAATTGTTTTTTGCAACTTGCTTATTCTTATTCAGGACTTATCTAATTTTCTGCCACATACAGAAATATTCAAATATCAAATTCAGGCAGAAAAGAAGAACCTCAACAACTATCAGTTACGCAAAATATAATTACTATGCCAGCCAATCATTCTTTATAGTACAATATTTTACACACTTGTGTAACATTAGTACAAAAGTTGCCAGTTGCAGAAAACCATTACTAGTATGAACACAGATGTTAAATATATTATACTGAGTGACAGCGTGTAAACTTTTTGTGAAGGGGACCTCCCAAGGATTCAGTAAACACTACCATAAAAGGTATTATGGGACATCTGAAAGTTCCTCATACCTTTTCAAACTTCAGGATGCCAGCAATAAATTCAGTTGCTGCAAAAGCTGAACAAGATTTTATTTTTTTAATTGTCTGTGGCAATTGCATAGACTGACATAACATATTAGTGTGCCAGTCAAATGACAAAACTGTCATTCTTAATGCTTATATAGAAATTATATCACATTCTGATGGTTATGATAGATAGAATCCATGTATTAAGATTTCAAAATTTAAACAACTTGATTGCATTGAAATAGTGCCTATGAATTCATAGAGAAAGCTTCTATGGTCAGATAGTATAACAGCAGGAAATCTTTAAAGCTGACACAACTGTGTAGTTTATTTGTAAGTAGTAATTCCAAAACTAAGAGCATAACTCTTGGCTTGACATTATTTTTTTATTCAATAAAAATCACACTAAAAGTCAGCCATAAAAACAATACTGTCTCTGTTATTAAGAATAGGACTGTCCTTAAGAAAACAAATATGCATCTCTGTATTAAATGAATGATGTTTTATAGCAACGCATGAAGGTTAAAATATTGATGCTAGTAGTCACTTTGAAAACAATCCTCAGGATTCATTAATGGAAAATCCTGTGTCCGAATAGTGGCATGGCCCAAACAAGTTGTTTGGAGCCTGTGCAATTCAGGAAAGTAGGCTGGGAGCGTGCATGAGCCTCCCAGCACTATTCTGACATGGACATCACTAAATAATGCTAATTATCCCATTTGCTGGTAATAAACATGCAAATGAGGTAAATTAGCAATTCAGGAAGCAGGCAGGCATCCATGCCAGAATAGTGTTCGGCTACTAGCCGAATACATTTCTGCAAAAATCAAAACGGAGACATGACAGCTCAAAGTAAAGCATGTATTATAATCATTAGGCATACCATTTGCCAAAAATATGGGCATTGGCATGGAAAAGATTTGCAAAATAATAAATATTAAAAGTTTATTTTTTTTGCTGATATCAGCCGTTTAAGCATAGGGTACCAGCAAGCAAACGGGATCATGCCAAAAATAAAAATAAAAATGTGAAAAGACAATTTTAAGTGAAAGATGCATTTTGCCATTATAGTCTATGGCATGCAGAATCAAAACAAAAATAGGGAACAGTGGTTGCTAAGGAGAAAGGCTGAGGTGTAGTGGTGTAACAAGGGACTAAGGCAGTGGGGCATGCAAATGAGCACATTTTAATGAATCACAAAGTGGGAGACCATGTCTGAATGCACCTAACCATGTAGGAGCTATAATTCTGCAGTGTAAGCAGAAGCAGCTGACATGAAAAGGAGATGTGTCATGCTTGGTGTAAACACACTGGAGCTCTACAGCTCCTATTTCAGCTTAGCTAAGCACAGCTAAGCAAGGGGGTGTGTTGGGGCTGTATTGACTTTTTCCATGAAATGAAAAGCATGTCTGTGTCCAGGGGAGGGCCATTTCTACTGCAAAGTGTTTATTTTAGCTAAACAGGTTTGCATGGCATGCACCAGGTCTAAATCAAAACAAACAAAAAAAAACCTTGAAATAGAAGCACTGTTAACATTTGTGCGCGGCACACCTCTGGGTTTAAAAGGGGCAGAAATGGGAAGGGGAAAAAAAGGGAAATAGTATAATAAAAGCAATCAAGTACAAATAAAATAGCAAGCAGGTGGAATGTACTATAGCCAGCCAATTACATAGGCAGTATCTGCAGCACAACAGTATAAGCTGTGCAAACACCTTCCAGTCAGTTTTTTCTCAAAAACTCTGCACCACTGGTGTACACACCCGGGGGAATTTGACCCAACAAAATGTTAGGGGCTGCTGTTGCTTTGGTGCATCAGTATGTGCTAAAGGCTAAAGGCAGTAAGGAGGATAATGCTGGCAACTGCCCCAGGCTGAGGAGGAGGAGAAGAGTGTTCAGACCCAGGGTAACCTACCAAGGGTTACATGATCTGGAGATAGTATAGCACTACAGTGTGGACAGGGACATACTTCAGCAACTCATCGAGCTGTGCCAGCCTCAACTCAGACCTAGAGCCAACAGATAGGAACCCATCCCAGTGGATACCAAGGTATGTGTAGCCTTAAGAATACTAACTACAGGTACTTTCCGAGACCTCCTGGGGACATCATGGGGGTCTCACAGGCATCTGCATCCAGGGTACTCCACCAGTTCCTGGATGCCATGCTACCACATGCTGGTGAACACATTTACTTCCCCAGCACCCATGAGGAGCTGACCAGCAATATGTGCCTCTTCCACCATGTAGCATACTACCCAGAGGTACTGGATGCCATGCACTGCATGCACATCCACATCAAAGCACCATCCGGTGAGCAGGGTAGGGTCTACATAAACCACAAGGGCTTCTCCTCCATCAACTGCCAGGTTGTGTGCAATGCCCAGGGCATTATCATGAATGTGTGTGCTGGCAGCCCTGGAAGCTATCACATCTCCCACATCTGGCATTCCTCACAGCTGTATCAGGGATTTGTTAGGGAGGGCAACCCATATGGCCATCTGGTGGGAGATGCTGGCTTTGCACTGGAGCCGTGGATGATGACACCCATCAGAAATGCACACACACCCACTCAAGAACAGCAAAATGAGGCCTATGCACAAACCAGGATCATTATAGAGCATGTGTTTGGGATGGTCGAGTCACAGTTTCACTGCCTTGACATATTTGGTGGAGCCTTGCAGTACTCTCCAGCCAGATGTGCACACATGTTCATAGTATGTGCCATGCTACACAATATGATCCTGCAGAAACAGCTGCGGCAGGAACAGCATGGGGAAGAGCCACACAGCCCCCCACCATTGCCAAGGTCTCCACATCTCTCTCCAACTTGCACACATAGTAAAATGGATGACACACACATCACACTACCTATAACTTACCATGTATAGACAGTGTACTGCGTGCATCTGACATAGGCAGCCCTCAAGCACCATCCACATAACTGACACAGGCACAAGGTAAGTCAGTCTTATTAACAATAAATGAATGTATTAGTATGTTCTGGTAGCATATCTATTTTATTGTTGCATGCAGCCAAGGGAATGGGGTGGCCTACTGGGATAGCAGCAGACAACTGACAGCTATGTGGGACACCAGGAAATGTCTGCCCAATACTGGCCTCCCCACACTATGCAGTAGTACCCAAGGTGACAAATCCCACTGCAGTATATGTGGGGGACCAACTAACTGTGGGGTCATAAGTCACAGGCATGGATCTTAGTGTGGGGTCCCATACTTCCCCCTCAGCCCCACTCAGCAAGTCAGCTGTAGAAAACCATAAAGAAATGTCTTACAAAGGCCCACAAATGGTGACAATGATGAAATACCACCCTACAGACTTACACAGTGATAGCACAGCAGGTCATAGGTTCATAGGTTCATAGGTTGGTACTAGGCTATCAGCCCTAGGGCCTATACAAGCCTAACCATAGCAATACCCTGGCTATTTCTTCACACACTGTTTACTTCCCTGGACCCCTGTCAAGCAGGGTGACTGACGTGATCCCGGGGGTGAATTTCCTTTCTCCCATCCAATCGTCAAGGTTCCTTTTGAAGAGGGCCAAATAGGCACTCTGCTTGACATGTATGGGCAATCTATTCCAGAGTCTGGGGAGTCTCTGGGTCAGGAACCTATCCCTCCAGCATGTTTTGTTTATTGTGATGACAAGGTTTAGATCCCTGGAGCATGTGGCTCTGAGGGATTGGGATTTCTTTAAGTGTAGCATGTCCAACAGCGCTGGGTTTGACATGACCTTGTATGTTAAGCAGAGATCGTCTCTGAGTAGACGATATGCGACAGAGTATAGCTGGAGTTTTTTAAGGTGGTCAGCGTAGGGCATCTGCTTTAGGCTGGTAATTCTTTTAGTGAGGTATTTCTGTGGCCTTTCCAGTTGTTGCAGATGTCTTGAGAGGTACATACCAAACAGGGCAATGTATTCTATAATGGGTCTAATGAGGGATGAGTACAGTGGGACAATGACCTCTTTTTCTGGATGAAAAGGCCTTAGTGATGAGGTGTGCTACATAGAAGAATTTCCTGACTGTTGTGGCAATGTGGTTATCGAAGGTGAGACCACTATCCACCTGTGTCCCTAAGTCTCTTATCACACTTTCGGTGTTTAGTGTACTGCCACCTATATGGTAATTCACGGGTACATGTTTTTTCCCAAAGGGGATAACTATACATTTCTTGGCATTGCACTTGAGCTCATGGCTCTGGTACAAAGCATCTGTTTCTGTAAGGCCCTTTTGTAGAGTATCCACATCATTTGGGGATTCAATAATGGCTCCCAGATTGCAGTCATCTGCAAACTTTGTTAGCCAGAGTCCCTTAGTGTTGGTCTGTACTTCAGAGAAGTAGATGCCAAACAAGAGCGGTCCCAGGACTGAACCCTGAGATACTCCACTTGTCACTTGTCTGGAGCTGGATTTGGAGTTGGCTACTTTTACAGTGTGGGTTCTATCAGTAAGCCAGTTAGCAACCCATTGGGTGACGTAGGGATTAATGCCCAGCTTAGTAAGTTTATCTATGATTCCAGAGTGGGGGGTGGTGTCAAAGGCCTTGGCAAGGTCTAGATAGGCTGTGTGGACCACCTTACCCTTGTCCATGGCTCTGGAGACTGATTCAAAGAAGTCATTCAGGTTCAGGAGACAAGATCGGCCCTTCACAAACACAAACTGGGTGGGGTCCAGTGTTTGAAGGTTGTCAATGTCTTTGTTTATAAGTTCCATGATAATATGTTCCATGGCCTTGCAGATAAGGCTCGTCAGACTGATGGGACGGTAGTTTCCGGGATCCAAAGTGGATCCCCCCTTGTGGAGTGGGATAAGTGTAGCTCTGAGCCACTCAGTGGGCATGAAACCTGAGGTGAGGCTATGATTAAACACGACACTTAGGTGAGGTGCCAGTTCATATTGTAGTTAATGTAGTACACAGCCCAGGATGTCATCTGGTCCCATGGATGCTGTATTCTTAGCTTTGGAGAGTGCGTTTTTTACCTGTGTGGCCGTTATTATCGGAATTTGGCAATTTTCCAGTATTTAGACGGGCCATTTAGGAGGTGAGAGGGGGGATGAAGTTGGCACTGAATCAATCTGCCAGGATATTGGCAATATCCTTGGGATCAGTATATTTAATGCCATTCTGTTTTAGCTCAGAGCAGATCTGAGCATTGGCATTTAGATTCTTGACATAGCTATAGAATGCCTTGTGGTTGTCTTTGGAATCTTTGGCAATTTTATTTTCATAACTAGGTTTGGAGGATTTTATGAGGGATCTCAGTTTCTTACTGAGGCTGGTAAGGGAGTTTTTTGCATCCTGGGATTTTCCTCTTTTCTGCAACAGTTTCTTCCTTTTGTTGTAAAGTTTGTTTATGGCAGGGGACCACCAGATTGGCTTCCTTTTTTGGATGAGAGCATCTTGGTTCTATTTGGGATGGCATGATTCATGCATGAGTGGATGTGCTCATACAGTGCCTTAGTGTAGGATTCAGCAGTTGAACTTTCAGTTCCCGTCTGCATGGGTGTCATGAAGTTTGTCACTTCTGACTTGAGTAGCATGAAGTTGGCTTTGGAGAAGTTTTTTATGGAGGTTTCCTTACTGGGGGGTGGGGGTGGGATGTGGATGTTCAGGGTGATTAGCTTATGGTCAGACCTGACTAACCAGGGGGTGACCATAGATGTGGAGCATCAATTTCCCATGTTGGTAATGACCAGGTCTAGGATATTGGAGCCCCTGGTGGGACTATGGATTAGTTTATCCAAAGCGTTGGAACTTATGAATTCCAAGAACCGTTGGGAAAAGTTGTTGGTACATGAGTAGTTTTACCAGTTAATGGCAGGGTAGTTAAAAATCACCCAGTATTAGGATGTTTGGTTCTATCTTAATATTTTCCAGTATGTTTAAAAAGGTGTAGTGAGAATCTTTGTGTATGGTGGGGGATCTGTAGCAAGCTACAATTTGGATTGCAGACTTACCTAATGTTAGTTGCACCTGGAGAATTTCAGATGCATTGTGTTGGGCAACTGGCCTGGTGGTGTGAATATCCTTGGTGAATATTGACACTCCTCCACCTTTAGTTTTTTGGACCTGGTTTGGTGGCCGAAACGTGTGGTAAGAGTTGTAGCCTGGTATTGCAGGTGTGCTCTCTGGAGCCTTGAACTAGGTCTCAGTTACTGCACAGATATCGATGTTCTCCATTTTTAGGAGTGCCTCGAGAGAGTGCATTTTGAGGTTTAGACTTCTAGCATTGAGTAGCATTACCTTCAGATTTTGCATGCTTGTACCTGTTACTGTGATGGTTTTGTCCTTTGAACTTTGCCTAAAAAAGGCACTCTAGGGGTGGTAAGAGCCTTAGCCAGTAACCTGAATCCCAGGGGTGACAGGTGCAGACCATCTCTGGCAAAGCATTGTGGTCTGTTGATCATGTCTTCCCAGGCAGACAGATACAGGATCCCCTTTGAATGACACCAGAAGCTTAGCCAATTGGTGAAGTTAATCATTTTGTCCTTATATTGTGGTATCATTCTGGCCTAAGGCAGGATGCTACTCAGGGCTAGGGTCATACCTGCCTGGGCCACATGATCCGAGAGCTCTTCCATGTCTCTTTTCATGTAGTCCAGGGAGGTACATCTCAAGTCATTCACTCCAGCATGGACAATGACAGAGTCATATTTGTACTTGTTGTGGAGTGACTTGAGTGCATGCATTATGTGGTGGATCCTGGCACCCGACAGGCAGCTAACTGTAATTTTCTCCTTGTTCAACCTGGTGAGTGGGACATCAGTGTGCCGGACTATAGAGTCACATATGACTAAAGTGTTAGGTATGTTATCTTGCCTTAGGGGCTTTTGCTGGGTGGCACACTGGTGTTGACAACTATGTGATACTTTGGTTGCATTTGGTGTTTGTTTGCGTTTCAGCTTCAGAGGTCCTTGTTGCTTGGGCAGGTTACAGTTAAGGGCCTCTGCATATGTGGATTTAGTGTTGTTATATGTGGGTGTTGGTGGTGTGAGTTTAGAAGGGCTATGTGTTGCTTGAGGTGCAGTTTGGGTGTTAACCTTCTCCTCTTGACTGTCTAGCACAATCTTAGGTGGAGAGAGCTTTGCTTCAATTGTGGCTATGTAAGTGCATCTCTCACAGGTTGTAGTGTTGGGTGGTAGGAGGAGAGGGTTTTCTATGTACATGAGGCAATGGCTGCATTGCCCCAGTATGCCCAGATTCACCAGGTGGACAGGAGAAATCACCGTCTTGCAGTTGCAGTAAGGTTCTGAAGGGTAAGAAGTCTGAAACTCAAATATATGCCATTACAATCTGACTTGTGGTCTTTAGTGATATGTCTCCAGTCCCCAAGAGAGGGCACAATAGTACATTAAATGGTACCAAAATGTAAAGCAAATATCAGCACAGTCTGTGAAAATGTGTACAGCTGACAGGTGTCCCCCCCCATATTCCCATAGAAATGCAGTAACGGGTATGTTTGTAGGGGAAATAGCAGCAGAGCACACATTGCCAGGGCTGTCCCAATACACATGATAACTTGTTGCATGTCCATAATATGGAGGGTTAATGAGCTATGTATATGTGTGGTTAATACTGTCAGGATTTGGCCAGCACCTACTCCCGGCTGTTGTGCTGTAGTGGCCTAGGTACAGTGCTGTCTTTAACAGGACCATGTTCAGAGAACTGCAATATCAACTATTATGCATGTCAGCCACACCTATGGTAGGAGGTGTACAGACTGTCCAGATGTCAATATCTGTTACTGCAGGAAAGCTGTACAGATCATGGATAGGGGGCCACACATATAGACAGTACACAGCTTGGAGTAACCTACACAGTGCCTACCATACCTCTTAACTGTACAGACTTATTGCACAATATCCAGATGTTTGCATCATAATTATGGTCAATATAACATGAAATAGTGGTTGCCTGGGAATTCACTGGCAAATCACGCAAGACTAAGATCAGAAAATAATGACAGATTGTAGTGTCAGACTGCATACCCATAAAAACATGCATGTTAATGCAAAACCTGTTATTGAATCACCTTTCTAGGTTTGTAAGGCCAATACTTAAAAAATGGTCCCTACATTTAGGCCTCCGTCCGCCAATCACTTATGACTTTGTCCAGATGTCTAGCTCTCAGAAGTTGAGATACCCGAAGGTCAGTGTACTGCCAGCCTATAAAAGGCTGCCACCTTTCTGGGTCAGCACTGACAACATCAGTGGCCAACACCCATACCCCTGGAATGACACCGGTTGTCACAGAAGGAGCACAAGTATGCCTTGTATACCTGATATGCTTGTCCTAACATTGCATTTGCCTGCCAACTATTTGCCAGACAAGAAAGGGTTATGTCTTAACAGCAATGGAAAACAGTGGGGAAGCAGATATCAAATCCATAAGAGCAAACAAGCAATTACCAAACCAGTCTCCCAACTGTCTATGTTTGGCAGAAAACAATTAACACCCCATCCCCATGTGTGGGACTTTGTCTTACTGTCATATTTTGGCCTGTGCAAATGCCAGTCTGTGATGGTATGACAGGTAGGCCTACATGCAGCCTCGTAATAACATATAGCAACACAAACCATCTAAGGACCACAGCAAATGGAGTGGTGCAATAATGGACAACCTGATAAATAGGTACACTCAGAGGTATGAACTCCATAACCCTGTGTGCGATGTACCAGCATGTACTCCACCCACATCAGAATTACAAATACATAACAGCAACCACTGTGGCCAAAGTCTGTGACTTGAACTACAGAAGGACAAAGAGACACACATAAGGGGAAGGGGAACAACTGGCCAAACAAATGGAGAATGTGCACACCAGAACAGATTGTGTAGTAACATAGGTGCCATCCTGTGTAATGGGTCAGTAAACATCACCTGCAAATACACAATACACACTCATGTAAGTGGAGGTCTACAACAAAACAAACCCCAAACAATGGACACCTCAGAGGCAAAATCATATGGGAACCCCACAAACCTACACACCACAGACCATGTAGAGTCCACATACAAGAGTCTTGCAAACAGTGAGACCTTATCCTAATTCCCAAATACCTACCCTACACAGATAGGCTAACAGCACTGCCCACTTTCCCGTGCCATACAGACTATGCTGAGGTGACCCCTGTCTGGCATGCAAAGCAGTCCAGACACTACAGTGATGGGACTGTAGCATATCTGGAACTCAAGGCCAACTCCATCAATCTGTAGGTACAGAATCAACCTGGGCTGTGATATCAGTATGGCTTGTTGGTGTGACAGATATGTGTACCAGACTCCCCCACCTGTGGAATTCACTCCCTGTCAACAGCAAACCAATTGCCTCAATACCCCTAGTGATGTGCTCCCTGTATAAGTGCATGAGAAACACAGAAAACAGTCCTGTGATCCCACTTGTGTCCCTGCTGGACAGGGGCTATGTGTACTGACATGTCTTAACATGGGCTACACTCTCATCTGCATGAGTTATAAGGGCTTCAGGTACAATACCCATCTAACATCATAGCAAACCACCAACCTATACACAACTGTCTGTCAGTGGTTCACCACATTACTCTGTACTGCTCTGCCACTGACATACCATAGTCACAGTGTTATGTGGAATATATTATACATATAATAGACATGTATGCACAGTAGAATGCACTCTGTACCCACACCCATACCTCCCAACCTCTGACAGCAAGACATCTGGACAAAGTCATAAATAAAAGTGGGACAAAGGCACAATGATAGGCTCGTGTTGTAAATATTGCCCTTAATACTGAGAAAGTTGATAGGATGAGGGGTTTTGCTTTAGTGAGAATTGTCTGAAGGTTATGTAGTCTGAAACAGCAACATCTGTCATTATTTTGTAATGTCAGTCTTATATTACATGCAACTAACTTGCCATAAAAACACAAGTTTATATAGACTGGATAAAACATCTA
The DNA here is from genome assembly GCF_019279795.1 of Protopterus annectens. Lineage (NCBI taxonomy): Eukaryota > Metazoa > Chordata > Ceratodontiformes > Protopteridae > Protopterus > Protopterus annectens. Next base: position 64,963,049 of record NC_056742.1, on the reverse strand, counting down.
GGCAGACACCTGAACAATCTGCCAAAAAATGTACAGTTGAGAGGTATGGCCACACCAGGATATGACTTCTCAGGTAAGAAAGATACCACACAAGCAGGAGATCCCCACCCAGTGTATCACCAAGTTGCTGGACTGTTTACACAGCATCATCAGTCAACCAGCTGTAGCCACACCTCTTAACTGGCCCTGTAGGGCAAGAATGTATATAGCCGGGCTCTTAATATTGGTCTGTGCATCATACATCATGTATTCCTCTGGTAAAGCACTGTGATGATCTGAGGATGTCTGTCACTAGGTAATGACACAATACATTGCAGTGTTAGACTACAGATATGTAAGAAAATGTCTGCTAAACAGACCAAGTACCCCTAGAAAAGTCCTGTTTACTTCTGAGAGGTATGGCTAAAGCACACAAAGCCCCAGACCAGAGTACATCTATCTCTGGAATGGAGTCCAACTCTCACTATAGAAGGTCAGACTGGGCATGCTCCTACTCTTAGAGAATCACAGGCCATGTTGGATTCCACATTGGACTATATGACTATATTGTGTATGTATGTCTTTGCACTTATCAGCCTTGTAAGCTGTGTAGCTCATGTAATAACTGCATAACACTATAGTACAAATTACTAGATAGGCAGAGATTCTATTCTCAGGTCTGGCAAATATTTGTGTGTGTGTATGAGTGTATGTCTAAAAAGTGTGTATGTTTGTAGGACAAAGTATTTTGAGAACGTTTCCACTCACAACACTTCCCAGTGCCCTAATTTAGCAGTCCTGCTGATGTCATTGCCCTTAGAAGTACCTTTGGACAGCACTCAGCCCTATACGCTCCATGGTGTGTGTGATAACTAAGTAACAGTATAGTACAGATGACTAGATAGGCAGGGGTTCTCCACTCACTTGTGGTAAATGTGTGTGTGTGTGTGTGTGTGTGTGTGTGTGTGTGTGTGTGTGTGTGTGTGTGTGTGTGTGTGTATGTGTGTGTGCGTGTGTGTGCGTGTGTGTGTGTGTGTGTGTGTGTGTGTGTGTGTGTGTGTGTGTGTGTGTGTGCGTGTGTGTGTGTGAACGTGTTTGTAAGTGTGTATGTTTGTAGGGTAATGTATGTTGATACCCTTCCCACCCAGTACATTTCCCATTGTCATACTTTACAAGGGCTCTTGATGTAATCACCTTTGGCATACCTTGTGACACTGTGAAATCCTATAAGCTCCATGGCATGTGTGATAACTGCATAATACTTTAGTATATATAACTAGATAAATAGGGGTTCTGGAAACTGTGATATTGTGTGTGTGTGTGTGTGTGTGTGTGTGTGTGTGTGTGTGTGTGTGTGTGTGTGTGTGTGTGTGTGTGTGCGTGTGTGTGCTTGGGTGAGACTCATATCCTCTGGGGGTGTGGGTTATACCATTTTGAGATGTGTACCACCCAATACATGTCCCATTGCCGCACTTTACAAGGCCTGGTAATATCATTTACCCTACATGTACCTGTATACACTTGTCAGCTCTCTAAGCTCTGTAGTGTGTGCAATAACTGCATAATACTATAGTGGAAGTAGTTAGGTAGGGGTTGTGATCTCAATACCGACAACTATAGTAGTGTGTGAAGCTTATCCCCTGTGGCTGTTGTGTATGTAGGTTACATTATTTTAAGGCCTGTTGACCACTACCCATGACATCACTTTAAAGACCCTGTTAATCACATCTGCCTCACATGCACCATGTAACACTAGACAGCCCATACCAGTCATCTGTACAGATGTACATGGGATATCTACATGTTTGGAACCTATATGTGGTCTGTGTCCCCTGAAAATGAGAATTCCTGTAATATTATTGCCAAATATGTCACAAGTACCATACTGACACACATGCCAGTATCAGACATCGTATCTGACTGACACATTATGCTGATACAAAGTCTGTCACACTATCACTTCTGCAGGTATGTAGGAGCAGTAGATGAGACCAATTGTTATGTCTAGTGTGTTATCTGACCATCCATGAATGCATTTGCAAGAGTACCTGCTGTAAGGGGTTGTGCGTTATGTCCCAGTCATATAATGTATGTGGAGTGTGGCATGTATACGCAGGGCTATAGTACATACAACTGGATATGTGGGGTTACTAATATGTCTATTGGCAACTGTGTATGTGTTTTTTTATGCACAGCCCATGTGGCTGTCTCCAATGTGTGTATGTGATGCCTATACCATTTTGTGTGCCTCTTCCACATTGCCAATCTAGTGTCGGTCCATACAGATGTCATCCACAGTACAAGCACAGTTACACAGTGTCTAACACCAAGCCACTGTGGTACAATGGTCGTATCACAGTGTATTGTACATTAATTGATGGGTAGGTCATCTACTCTGTGTCACCTCAATGTGCATGTGTGTCTCAATGCATGTCCCCATGCAACAGTATGGTGTGTGTGTGTGTGTGTGTGTGTGTGTGTGTGTGTGTGTGTGTGTGTGTGTGTGTGTGTGTGTGTGTGTGTGTGTGATGGCTCTAACATTTTAAGGGCCTCTGAACCCACCATTGCCAATCCTAGCAATCCCTGCAATTGTCACTCACTTCAATAGTAGTGGCAGACACAGCTACACAACAGCACTGCTGTGCTATCTGTGTTATGTATCTAGTGCTATCGTTTGTAATACTGTGTAGGTAGGGGCTGTGCTCATCCCTTCATCAGCTGCCCCATGTACAGGACTGTGACTCTGTGTGCACTACCATCATGGGAGGCCAGACATTCCTATGAGATAGCAGAAAAATGATTGTCAGGTTAAACTAACACAGGCTGACCTGTGTCAGGAATACATACCCCAAACCTGTCAAGCACAGTACCAGGCAAACCCTCAACAGCATGATGGTCGAGTGGATGTGACAAAAATGGCAGGGGCAACAGGTGCTGATAGCTGAATCTGTTGTAGTGAATTTAATGGCTAAGCTGGCGAGGGACCTAGTACCAGTACCAAGTAACCTCCTCTGTATGTGTGAGCCTGCAGACCTATCAAACACCCAAGTGACATGTATGCAGGCTAGGTGGCTGTGTCAAGGGTATGTGCGCAAGGTCACACTGTCTGCCAAAATTGTCCCTCACACATTGTTGCATGTAAACACACCTTGTAAAGATATACATGTACAGCTGTACCTTGACTATGACAAGGTCACTGTGTTTTCACCCTGCCTTACTCAGCATTGCTACTGCCAGCAGACCCACAGTCTGCAGACACACAGACACCTTGAACACAACCAGAATACAGTATGTGACACTACAGTCAGTCAGCAGTACTAACAGCAATAATGCATCATGGCTAACAAGGTACATACACCTCGATGTGTACCCATAACTATTGCCAGCAGACACCTTACAGAGCATGACATTTTTACTCTGTACCATATTCACCCTGTGCATCAGATTCATATTAGCATGTCTGTGCATCAATGGTATGGATAACAGGGTTGTGGCACATGTATCATCACATGCACAGGGTGTGGTGTTGAATTGCCAGAGGCCTAAGCTGGAGTACATGGCTAACATTGTGTGTGTGTGTGTGTGTGTGTGTGTGTGTGTGTGTGTGTGTGTGTGTGTGTGTGTGTGTGTGTGTGTGTCTGGAGGGGTGATGTTCAACTGGGACATACAGAGGAGCTGTACATGTCTGGTAGTGAATGGCCTGGAATAGGGATGTGTGTTTGTTTGTCTGTCTACACACCAGCAAGCAATGTGGATGCCTGACACAGGGTTATGTTGGACAGGTAGTATGTATGGTTCACCATCTCCCAGCCGGGATGCGGTAAATGGTTCTGCCAGGAGTACCACTGGCACTGCCAGGCTCAAGGACAGATGCAGTTCTACTCCCTGATGGTGACTGCTGTCTGCTGGACCTGCATACCTGATGGGACTGGTCAGGACAATGTGCCTATGACCTGCTCCAGTGTGGTGTGGATATCACCCTCCCTTCAGTAGTGCTGTTGGTACTGCCACTACGGGACTGTGAATGTGCATGGCCATGTGCCCAAGCACAGACATCACAGGGTCGAGCAGTAACAATATCCCACTCCGCTGTCTATCCCCAACATTGGCAAGATGACATATGACATCACAACTGCTGTGGAGGTCATCATGCATGGCAGGGAGCGCTGCATACATGACCCTGAGCATCAGTCTGGTGTTGCAGTCAGTATGCTCTTTTGCCTCCATGATGGACCGTTACATGTGTCTGATGACACCTGCCATGGCACTTGCAACAGGGGCTTGATGGGCAGCAGTCCTCTGTTGACCACCATTGTCCATCTGTCTGTGTGTGACCTTGCCTGCTGTCTACCTATGGCTGGTGTCTACACTCACACTCACCATACTCAACACACTAGCCTGTTCCATGCCACCATGCTTAACCTGTCCATTATCCATGGGGGCTGGGGACTGGGCATGTGTGGGCATACTGACTGTGTGTGGGAACATGGTGGGTGAAAGTGGAATACCAAACAATGGCACAGATCCAGGCACCGACAACCCCACCTGTGCCTCACTATGACCACCATCCTCATGGGAGTCCACTAAGACACTGACATCAGGTTGTGAGGGGGAGGGACACCAACCCCTGTATTCACCTGTGAAGGGAACACAACATATGCAAATTAATACCCTGCAGTATTATGTTTGCTGATATATGTACACACACACACACACACACACACACACACACACACACACACACACACACACACACACACACACACACACTCCTGGTAGAGTCTGGCACAGCTGTAACACCTATGGGCCCTTCAGGGTAGACCTTATGGTAGTCCTGCCTGCCGCAATCCATCTCTTTCACTGCTAGTGTCAGGCCCACAACAAAGTGTGACAAATACTACTGTGTGATGGACCAAGACCAAGGCTATTGGAGTAAGCTATACAGTGTCACCAAGTGCATATGCACGTACTGTAGGGGCTGACTTACTGCTATGCAGACCACACACAATGACAAGGTGTAACAATATGTGATGATAACTGATGAGGGGACAAGACTATACACTATTACTGCAGTATATACACAGTTCAGACTCACAGGGATTAATTTCAGACAACATTGCAGGACAATCTACAATGCATACAGGAAACATGAAAAGTACTAGGTGCATAGCCCCATAAGATGATACCATGCTATTGACCCTGATGCCCTCATAAGCCTGGACCAGACTTTTGCCCATGCCCCTTCCAAGCCAGCACCTTTTTCCCCTGTCCAGCTGGAACCTTCAAGGGATCCCAGGGGTGTCTCATCTGTTTCCCATGCAGTTGGCCAGCTTCTTTTTCTTCAAGAGGGCTAGACACTTATACTGCTAGACATGGGGAGGGAGTGTATTTTACAGACAGTGTATTGTGTGGGACACTACACTATCCTGCCAACAAGTACTATACATGTCACAGACCAGGTGAGGGCCTTACGTGCATGATGAGTGACTGCAATATGTCTTACAGATATGCAGAAATGCCATCAAGGCTGGTTTGGACATGGCCTTATATGCCAGACACAGGTCACCTATGATCAGTCTGACTGAGTGCAGGGGCAGGGCTTTCAGCCTACCTGTATAGGACAGGTGTTGGAGACCTTGGAATTGCCTGGTCAGGAACCACTGTGGTTTCTGTGACTGCTGCATTTGTTTGGCAAGGTACATGCCAAAGGAGCCATTGCATGTGGTAATGTGTCTGATAAGGGTGGAGCACATGGATGTTGTGGCCTCTTGGTTCCTGGATGACATCCTCATATTTGTGATGTGGGCCATGTAGACAGTCTTCCGTACAATGGTGCTCACTTGGTGGGAAACTGTCAGGTTGCTACCAACCTTGGTGCACAAGTCGCCACACCTGATTGCATGATCAGTACATTATTACTGTCATAATTAGTGTGGATGACATCCGCCACAGCAGGGAGAATGATGCCAATCCTGGCATTCATTTTACGGAAATGCTTCTTGCACCAGTTATTAATTGGGTGAGGGCCTTTTGGGGGATGGTCACATCACTAGGGGAATGTAAGACAGTGGCCAGCTTGCAAGCATCTGTACTCCTGGTCAGCCACAGACCACTAATTTTGTCCTGTACCTCAGATACGTATATCTGAAACAGTAGAGGCTCCCAGACCGATCACTGGGGTACAGCACTTTGGAAGACTCTACTACTAGAGATGGATTCCACTACTTTGACCGAGTGTGTACTATCATTGGGCCAGTTAGCTACCCATCTGGTAACATACAGGTTGGTGCCTAGCTGTGTAGATGCATGTATACTGACCACCTGGGGATTATTGTGAGAGAATTGAGCTTGGCATAGGTAGGTATTGCTCACCATCTTCCCCTCATCCTTGTGTTTGTTGACCACTTCAGAGGGGTCGACCAGGCTTACCAGGCCTGATCTCCCTTTGACAAGACCGTGCTATGTGGGCTCAGGTGTTTTGATGTTGCCGGTGTCCCTGTTCATAATGTCCTTGATATTGCCTTCCATACCCTTGCAGAGCAGGCTAGTTAGGCTGATGAGCATATTACTGGCTGGGTCAGTGGATTGCTCCACCTTTGCATATAGGGATGACAGTGGCTGTCCTCTGTGCAGATGTGATGACACCAGTGCTTGGGCTCTGGTTAACTACAGTGCAGAATGGATCTGAGAGCGCATGCCTGTGTTGATGTAGGATGCAGCCAGGGATGGCATCATCCCTATGGAGACTTCTGTGTGTTGCCTTTGAAAGGGCATTACAGACCTGCTTCCTGATGATGAGGAGAGGGGGTAGGTGTTGTCCATGCACATGCGTGCCAATGGGGGGACAACGGGGTGATGTTTACACCTCACCTGTCTTCAGCCGATTGCCTATATCTATGCCTATTGTGTATGTGGTGTTATTGTCCACCACTACACAGCAGAGTTCTCTGTTGCCTCTGGGATTGCAAACACATGTGTGGAAGGCCTAGTGATTGGCCTTGGTGGAGGTGTCCAATATTCACTCAAAGATAGCCTTAGGGTAATTCACCTGTGACTTTATTTACTTGTGCACACCAAGGTGACATTGCTTCCAATAAGGCACCTGTTCCTTCTTGGCCCTGTCCAGCAATTATTTCCACCTATTATGGTATTTGTGTATTGCTGCTGTCCACCACAGATGTTTACCCAACCTTGAGAGAGATGATGCTGTCCTGTCAGGTATTGCTGAGTCCATACAGCTATGTAGTTGCCCACATAGTATTGTGGTGTGGGCCTGGACACTACTGCTAGTTCCAACTGATGGGGCATTGGTTGTAAAGCTACTTCTACCTGCTCTGAGGAGATTTATTGTCATTTGTGTAAAGTCAATTTTGTTTGACACTGACAAGGGGGGTGGAAGGGGAGATGATGACCTGAACAATGATGGCTATGTTGTCAGATCTTACCAAGAAGGATGACACTGTAGGAGGGCTACAGTGGCTACTCATGTTGGCTAGGACCAGGTACAGGTTATTTACACATCTTGTAGGAGTGTTGACCAGCTAATCCACTGCATTGCCATTGACAAAGCCAAGGAATCTATGTGCATTCATGTTCATGTGGCATAGGTCATGCACATTATGGTTGGGTAGAAGAAGTCACCCAGGAGCAGGGTAGATGATTGAATCCTGACAGATTCCAGCAAGTCCCAATAGGTGTGGTGGGTGTCCATAGTCATGACTGGAGGCCTGTAGCTATCTATGATTTGATTAGGTGTTTTGTCAACTGTAACTGCACTCGGAATGTCTCCCGCACATCATGCTGTTTGGCCAGCCTGGAGGTGTGTATGTATATGTTATGTTCAACATTCCACCTCCTGTGGTTTGCAACTCTCCATTTGGGGTCTAAACATATGATGAGATGAGTAACCTAGCAAGATTGGTGTGCTCTACACAGCTACAAAGCAGGTGTCAGTGACTGCACAAATGTTGGCATTTTACAGGACAAGGAACACCTGCATTGACATGGGTTTCATGCTAAGACACCTAGCTCCTGTTAGAGCAAGACATCTGCACAAGGGCACATGTCACTGGTGGGCAAAGTCCAGAAAATAGTGTCACTTTATGAACCTAGGTGAAACACAAGTAGTTGCCAGTAAAGACAGTGTCACATTTACAGGTCTACTCAGCAGGATATGACTTCTGACAATCAAATGTATGCTATTATGTTATGACTTCAGTCTTTAATGGGTTGCCAGTGATGTGCTAGACAATACACAACTGTATGAGGCACTGACTAGAAATATGAGGCAGACATGTGGTCAATCTGCAAAACTCTGGGCAGTTGTCAGGTATGGGGTCAGTATATAACATACAGCTGAACACACACTTCTTTGCCTGTTGTGTACTATGAACACACCCTATATAAGTCTTCTACATTTGTAGAACAAGCATATGTATCATAGTTGCATTCACATGTTACATATGAATATGTACACCATCCCAGGTAGCTGGTCTAGCAGTGTCACACTCAGTATTGCACAACAGACACTCAGGTAGTAGTCATACATGAGCTGACCTTTAGTGGGGTGACTCAGGGACTAGAGATGTAATCCATGTCAATGCAGACAGGACAAGCAGGAATGGCCATATGTGTCGGACAGCAGTATGTGAGTCCACCAGGTCTTGTTGCGACCTAGTGTTTAATGTCCTATTTGACATTATTGCATCTCCCCTTCTGCATTCCATTATAAGCTTATGTGACTGACATACCTGTTATAGTGCTGAAGAGTTGCCTCAGAATACTGCAAATGGCTAGGTTTCTGTAGTTGCAGTCTGTCTTTGTGTAGATGTGTTCAGACCTGTGTTGCATAGGCAGCAGCTTGCCTTTTATAGGTAATGTTCAAGAGCAGGTGATGGCCTGTGTACCAATCAGTGTCTCACACTTGCTACTTGCATCCAAAGCAGCTGTGTTTTCTTTCCATTAGTTAATGCCATAGCAACATAGAGCTATAATTAAGTCCTTCATGTGGGCCTTGTCCCTTTTCCTTGCCTGTATGGAGGACATTATGGAGGTGTGGGGGCTACAACTTCACAGACAGTAGGTGGAAATACCTCTCAAGACAAGACATGTGGAGACAGCCCAACAACATAGGAGACAAAGCTCCAGAATTGGGTACAGATTGTAGGTAAGTATTGCTGTTATACACATAGAGGATTGCTCGAATAACATGGTTTGTCTGGACGTGCATTTTCTGCATGACTTGAGGTCTGGAAGTTATATGTCTCTGACATGCCTCTCAATTATCCAGATGTCCACAGACTGCCCAGAGGTTTGCCTATTATGTTTGGTCTATTCCTCAGACAACTTTTGTTTTTGTGAAATCAGTAAGATAATGTGAGGATTGTAGTCAGTAAATGTTGACATCCATTAGTTTTTCAGACATCATATTCTTCAGGGATGTTAAGTTACAACAACCCTGTAACACCAGCAACTGTTTCAGTTTGTAACACCATTATGTGAGATATGTCTCTCTTTCTGGCCCCCTGTCCCCCAAGTATGTCATGCTTTGTCTAGATGTCTTGCAGTAAGAGGTTCAGAGGTACGGTATATTATTATTTAGTGACTGTGCTCCTGATATCATCCCAGTGACTTAGCAGACTCCTCAAAGTGGTATGCAGCAGTAGCCATAACTATGGTACCACACTCTGGACATTCTGTGGAGATCTGTACAGTTGAGCATTATGTATGTCTGGCCATTGATATCAGAATGCCAAGACTGTGTAGCAGTATTGTGTGTAAATGTTTGCTGGGCTGAGTAGGGAGAGTAGCAGATGTGAGGGTCATAGCTACTTTTCTATCTGACTGTGCATGCTGATACAGTTGCTGGTGCTCTATCAGGTGTATATGTTTGTAGGGGCAGACTGGGTAATGTCCTGTAACACCTCAGGTTCCGAGAAGACTGTGAGTTGGGGGCAGTATATGTTGGTGTAGTGTGTGACTAGCAATCACGATATGTTTGTTCAAACAGTCCTTCTACTATAGAGCTCATTTGTGTTACTGGTATGTTGCTGTGACTGTGGTACAAATGGTTGTGGGTGGACATTTATGCACCAATATCTGCTTTTCCATACAGTTCCATCCCTGTAGTGCATGCTATATTTGGAAATACATGGGTAATTCCCCAGAACTGATGTGAGGTAGTGTTGTGTTGGTCTTACTGTGGTTCAGAGGGTGCTGGTTGAAATGGTTGGCCACTCTCACTGTTTTCTTTCTCTTCTGTTACATGACTGCAATCATACCTCTCCACTGTCCAGATGTTTTGACACTGTCCAGATGCAAGGCTCATATGTTTGGTTTGTTCCCCATAACAGTTGTGAATTTCTGATAAATCACTGGGATGATGTGAGCATTGACATTAGTAAATAATGACATTCATTTGTGTTTCAGACCTGTAATCTATCAGGAATTATATGTTAAATCAAACTATGCCACTCTAGCAGACTTCTACACGTACAGCAGTCATATTTCAAAGATGTCACTATTGTTTGCCCTTTATCCCCCCACTTTGTCAGGCTTTTTGCAGATGTCTTGCAGTAAGAAGTTGGTTATCTATATATATATATCTATGTATATATATATATATATATATATATATATATATATATATATATATATATATATATATATATATATATATATATATATATATATATATATATATATATATATATATATATACATACATGCATATACACACACACACACACACACACACACATATATGATTATTACAGATATATAGTTTCCCTTATGTGAAATGGTTGTAGTGCATGATATGTTTGTAAAACATTATAAATTATGTCTACAGCTCAGATGGCATAGAGGTATGTTGCTGTGATGGTAGTGCACAGGGTTCTCAATTCAAGACTTGGGGTGATGACTTTTTTCATTAATGTTAAATTACCAGAATGCATGATATGTTTGTAAAAGCAATCCAAGTTCCCACAGATTATGCAGTGGTACATTGCTGTGGTTATAGTGCACAACATCCATGGTTCAAGACTTGGCAGTGCTGCTTATTTTGTTGCTGGGCAGAACAAGGGCTGATAGAGACAGAGTAATAAAGGCACTTTTAAGCAATTTTAAGCAGGTATGTGCAGTTGTGTGTGAAGCTAAGTAATGCTAACAGACAGTTAAGCCCTCTTAGCTTCACATTTAAGCAATGCTTACACCAACTAAGTATAGCTGAGCACTAGTAACCATTGCTCAATTTTCATTTTAAGAAAATATCAGGATAATGACTTCATTAATCATTACTGACATATTAGTAATTGCTTTTGATGTACTTTACATGACATCCCTCTATGTACTTTCATTACATTACCATGGGGTGTGGCTATACTCTATGGGACATTTGTGTATACATGGATGATTTCACATGTTATATGCACTCACACTTACATTTTAGACCAGCTACACTACCCTGGTTGACAAATAGCAATTACAACATGCTTTCAAATTAAAATAATAATTTTAACACTTCTTTCCCATGTAAAAATACCATGCCTGTTTTGGTACTTGAACCACGAATGCCTGCATGCAAAGCCAGGACTCCAGCCACTACACTATCATTGCATGAGGGTTTCAGCTGTATAATTTTATTTATCTCCAATGGGAGTTTCAGAATGCTAAGAAGAGGGCCATAATGAGCACACCCACCCAGCTATGCTTAAACATACTTTAGAATGGAAAAAAATATATAAATTCTTAAACCCACTTTATTTACATGTATCTGTAGTCCCTGACATTCATAGTAAGGGAAATTGTAAAGGGACACATAGGGACAGGTTTTAATTATTGGTTTTACAAAATTAAAAAGCGTGACTGTGGTTTTCTAGCAAATCATTTGCAAATCACTTGGGGTTTAAGTCAGAACATTTGGGTTTCAGACTTCATACCCTTCAGGAAATCCATGCTAATGCAAACCTTTTCTTCTGTCAGCTTTCCAGGTTTGACAGTGCAATATTTAAAATGTGTCCCTATTTTTCTGCCTTTGTCCCCCCATTATTTATGGCTTTGTACAGCTTTTTTTGCTCTAGGGGGTTGAGAAGTATGTGAGGCAGGCATCTAGCATTCTGCACAAACCTGTACAGTTGACAGCTATGGCCGCACGGCATTTTCAGATGGCAGACATTTGTGTTTCTGTCTTCATACCCTGCAGGAAGTCTGTGCTACTGCAAATCTTTGATTCTATCAGCATTCTGTGTTTGTCAGTGCAATATTTAAAACATGTCCCTAATTTTCTGCCTTTGTCCCCCCATTATTTATGGCTTTGTACAGCTTTCTTGCTCTAGGGGGTTGAGAAGTATGTGAGGCAGCTATCTGGGCATTCTGCAGAAACCTGTACAGTTGATGGCTATGGCTACATGGCACTTTTATAATGCAGGCGGTGTGTGACAAAACCTGTCACACACCCCCTGCATTGTTTCTAGCTCCTCTATCTATTTTATCATCCACGGACACTGAAATACTCAATTTACTTCATTTCAGTGTCCGTGGACATTGAAATACTTTTCAAAAGTACGGCACTTTTTGAGTGCAGGGGGAGTGTTAGACACGCATCCTGCACTCAGTGGTGTTCGTGTCCACATAGCTGTAACAGTAGCGAGCCTTCATGAATATACAAGGTGTGATACTGCTACAGATGCACTTACATGAACACAGTCCACTCCATGTTGGAATAATACTATTCCAACATGGAGTTTAGTGAATCATGGGGAATGTTTTAGATTAATAACAAAATATTGTGAGGTAATATTGTTTATTCTTATTCACAAATATACAGATCTAATTTCTGGTTGCAAGGTTTATAACTTGATAGTAGGCATTTCATCTATCCCAGTTAAATTGTATGCATGAATGGATAAATAAATAAATACAAACATACATATATACACAAATAAATACAAACATACATATATACATACATAAATAAATAAAAAGTGTAAGGGTTTTATCTCTGAAGCATGTCTCAGCAGCACACTGCAAAAAAAAATAAATGGAAGGCTTGTCAGCCATTTCATTATGAAGGTCTCTTGCATTTAAAGTCCTTACTTTGATGCTGCCCAAAAGAAAGCTAGTTACCGCTGAGCAAACCATATTGCTTGGTAGGTCAGGCATACAAGTAGAATATTTTAAGTTTTCTCCCTCTATTCAGCAAATGACTAGAGTCTCTGGAAAATAATGAAGAATTATGTAATATCATTATGTAAAACTTGTCATAAACACCAGTATCATAACCAATAATTAAATTATCTGATTCTGCATAATTTATTCTGTTAATGACATCACTTCACTAAAGGTACATTTCTCATAATTCTGAAACAGAGTTTTAAGTTCTGTTTTAAAGGTAAGGTCTATATCTATTCTAGTTTGAAATCAAGGCAGATAAGCAAGTCAGATAGAGCTGTTTTCCATTTACACCTTCAGTATTAATCAACTTGCACTACAATGAAGAAACAGTTTAATGTTCTCCCAACAGGACCACCAGTAACAAATATGTTACCTTCTATGACAGACCTGAGAATGAATTGCTGCACATCACTCCTTGTATAATACAATAAGTGGTATCAGTAATGAGGGAAATGAACTGTGTTGTGCAGTACTTTATTATTTTATATCAGATGAATCACTATGAGTGTTAGTACCAATCATATTACCATTGGAGATACTCAGGGCAAAAGGATGGTAATGGTCCAGTCATTCCAGTCTTGTATCCTATATATTTAGAACTAATGAACCATAAAGTTAAATATGGTGATATTTAAAATCTGAATTTTACTGGTGGAAACAATAATATAAAAGTCCTTCTTCAGTCAGTAGAATGCATTTGGTATACATAAAAAGATATATATTGCATTTGGTGATGGTGCACATATTGAAAATCTACATTTTCATATTACTGAGCATGGCCATAAGGAAAACATAATCTTCAGTTAAACTGTTGCAAAATAAATGCATTTCAAATCAAAGGTATTAATTTTATTAACTAAGACCAGACTATATAAAGAAACAACAAAATTTGACAAAAGGAAGAAACAAGAGTGCAGATCCTCTGGTACTGCAAGAAAATAGTAGTTAGTAACAGCAAAATAAGCAGCAAATCAGCCACTGAATTCAAAACTTGTCGAAGAATATCCCCAGGATTCCACAAGCTCTGCACGGTGTGCAGAAATAGTGCAAGAGCTACTGCAGGCAGTATGGCTGATGTGCGATCCATGAATGAGCTCCTGGGACATGCAAAAACGCTCCTGTACTATTTCTGCATGGACACAGCTCCTGTATGCTAATTACCTCATTTGCTGGTGAAAACCATGCAAATGAGATGAATTAGTGATCCAGGAAGCAGGCAGGCATCCGTGCAGGAATAGTGTAGACTGCAGATATGTATTCAGCCAGTAGCTGAATACCTTTCTGCAAACTACAAAACGGAGGCATGACAGCTCATAAAAAAGCATGTATTATTAGGGTTAGGCATGCCAATGGCCAAATATATGACCATAAGCATGAAAATTAGTTTCAAAATTATAATAAATAACTTTTTTTGGCCGATTTTGGCTGTTTAAGCATAGGGCAGCGGTGAGCAAATTGGATCATCCCAAAAATAAGAAAAAAAGCTGGAACTAATCTTTCAAACCAAAAGCATCATTTTGCCATAATAGTCTATGGCATGCATAACACAACAAGACCATGGAATCGTGGTTGGTAAGAGGGAAGGCTGAGTGTCGGTTTTGTAACCATGCATTAGCAGTCAGTTCTATGCAAATGAGGGGAATGATAGTGAATCACAGATTTCCCTTCAGTGCTAGCTTGCAGCCAGCTGTTTAGGTGCAATAACACCATGGTCTAAGCCTAAGAGTTAGATGACCTCATGAGGGGGAGTGTCATGACTGCTGTAAGCTTATTGGAGCACAGTGGCCCATGTTTGCCCTTAGCTAAGCACAGATAAGGAAGGGGGGTGTCGAAGGCTGCCTAGCAGTATTTACATTGCCTAACGGGTGTGCGTGCTGCTCACCAGGTTTTAAACAAACAAAAATTAAAAAAAAAAAACATCTGAGCACTAGGTTTGCACGGCGTGCCTCAGGGCTTAAACAAGAAGGCAATGGGAAGGGAAAACTGTAGTAGGAAGTTAATCAAGGAGAACTAGCATAGCTGGCAGGTGAAATGTATCAGAATCAGCCAATTACACAGGCAACACCCCAGCCCAGCCCAGCACACTATAAACTATCCAAACACCTTTAACTCTGATTTTTCCTAGAAACTCTACACCACTGGTGTGCAAAAACGGGGAAATTTTACCTAACAAAACCAACAAAATGATAGGGGCTACTTTTGCTCTCATAAATCAATATGTGGAAGAGGCTGAGGGTGTTGAGGATGAGAATACTGATGACCAACCCACAGTGAGGAAAAGGATAAGAGTGTACAGACCCAGGGTAACCTACCAGGGGCTACATGAGCTGGAGATAGTGGAGTGCTATATGGTGTACTGGAACCTTCTACAGCAAATTGTTGAGCTGTGCTGGCCACGCCTCACACACAGAACCAACAGAGGGGAACCCATCCCAGTGGATACCAAGGTATATGTATGCTTAAGAATACTAGCCACAGGTACCTTCCAAAGGCCAACTGGGGATATCATGGAGATCTTACAGGCATCAGCATCTGGGGTACTCCACCAGTACCTGGATGCCATGTCACCACATGCCGGTGAGCACATATATTTCCACAACACCCATGAGGTGTTGTCCAGCAATATGCGTCTCTTCCACCAAACAGCAGAATACCCTGAGGTAGTGGGTGTTAGAGACTGCACACACATAAACATTAAAGTACCACCTGGTGAGTGGGGTAGGCTCTACATAAACCGCAAGGGCTTACCCCCATCAACTGCCAGGTCATGTGCAATGCCCAAGGCATTATAATGAATGTGTGTGCTGGCAGTCCTGGAAGCTATCAAGACTCCCACATCTGGCATATGGCACAGCTGTACCAGAGATTTGCCAGTGGGGACATTCCATATGGCCACCTAGTGGACGATGCTGGTTACGCACTGGAGCCGTGGCTGACACCCATCAGAAATGCACACACACCTGGACAAGAACTTCATAATGAGGCACACGCACAAAACAGAATCATAATAGAGTATGTGTTTGGGATGCTCAAGTCATGGTTCCGGTGCCCGGACATATCCGGTGGAGCCTTACAGTGCTTTCCAGCTACATGTACCCAAATTTTCATTGTATGTGCCATGCTACACAATTTGATCATGTGGAAACAGCTGCAGCAGGAACAACATGGGGCAGGGCCACACGGCCCCCCACCATTGGCAAGGCCAGCACAGGCACAAACTGACTCGGGGGAGGAACAACCAGAGCCTGCCCCTGTAGGCAGAAGGATGCATGCCCAGTATGCCCATGCCTTGGCAAACAAGCAATGCATAGCACAATTATTGACATGGTAGGAACCCAGGGAATGACACCTCTCTCTGACTTGCACATACAGTAAAAGGGATGCCAAATATGACACTACCTGTGCTCAACTATGTATAGGGAGTGTGCTATGTGCATCTAACATAGTCAGCCCTCCAGCACCATCCTTAATACTGACACAGCCACAAGGAAAGTCATGCTCCCTATCAATTGCTGAATGGAGTAGTATGTTCTGCTTCTTATATCTGTGGTATGGATGTGAGCATGTATGGGAATTGGATAGCTGAATGGGATGGCAGCAGATAGTAGACAACTATATGGCCAGCATGAAATCCATACCAAATACTGATGTCAACATAGTAGACAGTACTAGACAAGGAGACAAATTCCACTGCAGGACATGTGGTGGGCCAAATGTGTGTCCATAGGACACACACACATGCATGTCAATGGGGCTCACATACCCAAAAACAGTCTCAGCCAGCAGGACAGGTGTAGATGACCACAAAGAAAGGCTGTGTTGAGGCCACTGATTGATTACAATGTAGAACAGCCCCCCTCCAGACCTACACAGACAGACTACAATAGGTCAGGCAGTTGGATGTTCATTCTGAAGGGTAAGAAGTCTGAAACTGAAATGAAGGTCAATAAAACCTAAGATCTGTACTACACTGATATGCCTCTAGTCTGCATGATAGGTCAAAATACAGAATGAAATGGAAGCCAACAGAGTACCTGAAATATCAGTACAGTCATAGCAAATGTTTACAGTTGTCAGGTGTGCCCCTCCACAATCCTACATATTAATGTAGTAACATGTATGTGTGGGTATAATAACAGTGGAGCACACTTTACCTGAGCTGGCCATATTAGCAGGATAGATTGTTGCACATGTACAATATGCAGGTTCTGTGTGTTAGGTTGTTGTGTGTTGTATATTGTGTGGAAGTGGTCAGCATGTATGCATGGAGGGTTGTGTCCTGGTGGCCTATGGCCAGTACTGTTGATGACAGGACCAAGTTCCGACAACTGCAGTGCCAAACACAATGCATCCCAGCAAGACCCAGTCCAGCAGTAATCCATATTAATTGATCAGATGTAATATCTGTCACCATCTGAAAGATGGACATGGCATAAATGTGGGCCCAGACGTACACACAGTACACAGAAGGAAGTACCCTAGACAGAGTATATAAAATGTAACTGTCAAATGGACACACCTTTGGAAATGTACATACAGGTTAGAAGCACATTAGTTGTCTGTGTAGCATGGAATGCTGATATAGTCTGTCCAAACACTGGCAGATTACAAAAGGCACAGTTATAAAGGACTGAGAAACTGCTGATGTCCTTGCACAAGCCAGCAAAAGGGGAATGCCCCACGTATATCTGTGAGCCAGCTGCAAGAAGCTTCCATAGCACACATGCACTCAGGTCACCCCCATCATCAGCCACAGCTTCATCACAGGTCATATCCCTGTTGTTGAGAATGAGTACAGTATGACCCCCACTTCTGTATGGGAATACCCACAGAATGCAGCATGCTGAAGAGGTGTCCTATGCAGCTGTGTCCCTAGCTGTAAGCAGCACCCTGCCAGCATCCACACCGATGGATTAATAAGGACATAAACTATTGCCATTAACACCTGGCACACCAACCCTGTCACCCCAGGGAATCCAGTGGCTTGCAGCCTGG
Organism: Protopterus annectens; assembly: GCF_019279795.1. NCBI lineage: Eukaryota > Metazoa > Chordata > Ceratodontiformes > Protopteridae > Protopterus > Protopterus annectens. The sequence continues at coordinate 64,944,902 of NC_056742.1, read as the reverse complement.
AACTGTAGGAGTGACAAAATGCACTGGCCTGCTACAGATGGCCAGCATCACTACCAAATGCCCTACAGTCCTCTGTCAAAGGCCTGTGCCTCACCCATACTGCCAATGTATGTTATCTCACGGAGTCCCAAATAACGACATAACACAGTCCAGAGAACACAAATGCGAGGACATGTTGACAAATCCCAGTAGCATGTCCACCATATCCTACTGCATGAACAGTGGACCAACCCTTAAATACCACTGGGATGAAGGGATAACTATAGGGATAATTATCAGATATCACTTGCATAATGTTTGGAAGAGGACTGAATAACGGGGGGGGGGGGTAGAAGCATGGTCACCATGGTGTGTGAATTCTGAAACTCTGATGTGTGCCCATACTATCCCTGCCTGCAAACCCAGGAATAGGTGGCTACAAACCTGCTCATAAACCACAATGTGAAGGGGAACTGATCAGATATATGCGCCCTGCTTCTGGGTAACCTGTGTGAATATGTACAGCTGTGAGGTATGGCCACAGCAGGATATGGCCATTCTGTCATGTCGATAGATGTACAAATGGGATGCTCAGCCACCACAGTACCAAGGTGCTGGACCATTTACACAGACCCATCAGCAAATGTCTGCAGCTCCCCTTCTAGAATGACATGAGTGTGCAAGCATATGTAGGCTGCAGACCACAATACTGGACACGGCTTCATTCATCTTTGTATTCCTCAGGAAATTACTGTGAGCAAATAAGTATATCTGTCAGTAGTTGATGACATAATACATCACAGTTTAAAGCAGTACATATTTCTGAATTTGTCTGCTAACACCAAAACTATGTAGCACAAGCAGCACAGACATGATTAGTTACAGTATCCCACTATCCTTTGCCCATGGTGACTCTATATTCTCAACCTATCTAAAGATATCCTCCAGAAACAGGTTGCTAACTGTAAGTGTAGAACACAAATGCCTGCACTGGAGTACAACCTACCTAGAATGGATTCACACTTTCAATACAGAAGGTCATACTGGGCATGCTCCCATACTTAGATAAACAAAGCCCACGTCTGACACCAAAATACAGAATGGTCATACTGGGCATGCTCCCACACTTATAGAATTGAAGCCCATGTCTGGCAACAACACTGGACTATACATATCCGTCAATTGCAGATTTCTGTGCACACACACACCACACTGCACACCAGTCATGCTTTGCACACACATCGGATAGGAATACACACATATATCCAAGGACAACACACTATAATAGGTCAAACATACACAAACATAGATGTGGGGAAGAGAGAGAGACAGACAGTGACAAAGAGCTTCCCATCATCAGGCCTGTCCCACCCACTACACATCCAATTGGCCAATATCACATGATGTGCTGATGTCTATCACTGTAGACATTTGCTTCTGGTAGCCCTCAGCACTATAGTGTCTGCAGTGCTTGTGATAACTATGTAACATGACAGTACAAGTCATTATTCGTCTAGCAGTTGTATACACAATCCTGTCAAATGTAAAGTTGTGTGTGACTGAGTGTTGTGTGTGTGTTCCCAGAGGAATGGTTTATGGCCCATTCACAGACACTGCACTCCCCATTGCACAAGTTTAGCTAGCCTTCTGATGTCAGTCACCTTGAAATACCCCTTTGGACAACAATCATTCCTATAAGCTCTGTGGTGCATGCAATAACTGTGTAATGCTGTAATGTGACATACTAATTAGCTAGGAGTTCTAATCCCAGACATGGAAACTATCTGTGTAGGGATCAATGATTTTGAGGACATTCGCAGACACTACACCTTCCATTGCTCTACTTTAGCAAGCCTGCTGATGTCATTCACCTTGAAATACCACTTTGAACAAGGGCTAGCCCTATAACCTTTGTAGTGCATGTGATAACTGCGTAATGCTATAGTGTAACCTATTAATTAGGTAGGAGTTATAATCCCAGACATGGCAACTGTGTGTGTGTGGAGATCAATGATTTTGAGGCCATTCACAGACACTATGCCGCCCATAGCCCTACTTTAGCAAGCCTGCTGAAGTCATTCACCGTGAAGTACCCCTTTGGAAAAGGGCTAGCCCTATAAGCTCCATGGTTCATGCGATAACTGCATAATGCTATAGTGTAACATACTAAATAGGTAGGAATTCTGTTCCCAGACATGGCAACTGTGAAACTCTGTATGTGTGTGTGTGCAGAGTAATGGTTTTGAGGCCATTAACACTTACTACACCTCCCACTGCCCTACTTTAGCAAGCCTGCTGATGTCAATCACTGTGAAATACCTCCTTGGACAGAATTCAGCCCTGCAAGCTCCGTGGTGTGTGAAATAACTGTGCAATACTATAGTGTGATGTACTAGTTTGGTAGGAGTTCTAATCCCAGACATGGTAACTGTGAAACTGTGTGTGTACAGAGTAATGCTTCTGAGGCCATTCACAGTCACTACACCTCCCATTGCCCTGCTTTACAAGCCTGCTGATGTCAGGCATCTTGAAATACCTCCTTGGACAGGATTCAGCCCTGTAAGCTTCATGGTGCATGCAATAACTGCATAATGCTATAGTGTGATGTGCTAGTTAGCTAGGAGTTCTAATCCCAGACATGACAACTGTGAAATCATGTGTGTGTATGTGTGTGTGTGCATACAGAGTAATGCTTCTGAGGCCATTCATAGTCACTACACATCCCACTGCCCTACTTTAGCAAGACTACTGATGTCATCTACCTTGAAATACACCTTTGGAGAATAGCCAGCCCTATAAGCTCCATGGTGTGAGCCATAAATATAGTAGTAGTACTACACAGCTATGGGTTTGAATCTCATCTGTGACAAGTGTTTGTGTGTGTTCCTGAATGATTTTGTCCCCACTTACAGCCAGTATAAATCTCAGAGCCTGACTTTTGCAGTCCTGCAGATATCATCCACCTTACAAGTACATAATGGTCCGTAAAGGTTGTTAGATAGAAGTTTGAACATCACCCTTGGCAAATGTAAATGTGAAATTAGAGTAAAATTATTTTTGGGATCTCTCACCCACTACATCATCCAATGCCAGTATTTACAAGGGCTGGCGATGTTCCTCACCTTAGAAGTACGTTGGGACAACATCCATCCAATAAGCTCCGTGGTGCATGCGATAAATGTAGTACACTGCAGTAACAATACATAGCTAGGTAGGAGTTTGAATCTTGATACTGGCAAGTGCGTGTCTGTCATCAGTATCCTGTGTGGAGGTTGCTGTAATTGTGTAATGATAGGATGCATTGTGGGGCGGGTTTTGCTAAATTATTATATTGAGGACCTACTATATGTCACAATGTCCACCTTACAAGGACAACAGATGTCAAACAGCAGAGAGGCTGGTGTAGACAATCCATAGCCCTACATGTGACAATATGGATCAGTGGACAATATAGGCAACCCTTGCATTACTCAGAGAACACTCTCCATCCATGTCTTGTACACAAACACATTTGGATAGGCAACAACCACTATATTGGTAGTTCCCTGCATATTGCCCACAGATAGTAACCACGGTGTGATTGCAGTGGACTACATGCCTCTTGACCACAACAATGTCACTGACATCAGAATGTACTGTGATGTGTAACATCTCCTGACTGAGTGTGTGTTATCAAGCAAGTCAAAGGACATAGCACCCTGTTCCATCCCTACAGTAGGCAAATAAATGCTTACAGTGGTCCTTTGCTACGTTCCCCACTGAATGCCTGCAACAACTGTGGAGTATGCATATGTAACTCACAAAGGAAATACCATGCCTTCTACACATGCCCTGTATGGACAGATGCCTCTAACTCCACTGAATACCTGTATCATGCTGTCAATGTAGGTGCAGCCATGACTTCAGTTTCATAGCCAGGTCTCACCACATGAGGTCAAGAATGTCACATCAGATGATAACAATCTGTCCACACAACATGCCCCAGACTCCCCAGGTGCGCTTCCACATGTCACTGTCCATGTTATGGAATATAGATCACATACATAGCAAGCATTGCACAACACTGGCCACCCACAATAGTAACCCCGATGAGTGGATGGTGAATACAATACCCACCTGTGTGAGCCAATCCAGGGACTTCACCCCTAAGCCAACTGAAGACCATTGTCATGTGGCCTGATGCCAAGGTATTCCTTTTGCATAGCCTTGTACAGCCTTCTGGCACAGTCAACTACTACACACCTGTGAAGCAATGAACCCATGCATGTCAGTACTGGCAAGTGTGTGTGTGTGTGTGTGTGTGTGTGTGTGTGTGTGTGTGTGTGTGTGTGTGTGTGTGTCTGTGTGAAGATTAATGATTTTGAAGACATTCACAGTTACTACAAATCCCATTGCCCTACTGTAGCAGGCATGCTGTCAGTCACCTTGAAATAACCCTTTGGCCATATATCAGCCTGATAAGTTCTGTGGCACATGTGATAACTGTGTAATACTGTATTATAGCAAACTAGTTGGGTAGGAGTTCTAATCCTGACCATGCCAACTGTGATAATGTATGTGATTCCCTGAGACAGTGTGGTTGTGTCTTCCTTAACACCTGCTTTTGTGGACAGTTACATGCACTACACTTCCCTTATCCCTCCTTTATCACTGTTGCTGATGCCACTCACCTTCAAATATACCTTTGGACAGCTCTCCAACATATAAGCTCCATGGCGCATGCAATAACTGCATAACAATGTAATAGCAATACATAGTCAGGTAAGGGTTTGAAGCTCAGTACTGATAAGTGTGTGTTTGTGTGTGTGTTATCATTGTCCTGTGTGGGTGTTGGGGTGATTTTGTAATGACAATGTCCATTGCAGCGTGGGTTTTGCCTCATCATTATACTGAGGAGCTACATGTCCCATTGTCAACATTACAAGGCCAACATTTTCCAAACATTGTAGAGATTGTTGTCGACAATCCTCAGTGATAAATGTGTACAGCCATGTGCAATTACCATGTGACAGTATGGATTAGTACACAATATAGGCAACCACTATAATGTCCAAATACCACTCTCCACCCATGGGTCATACACAAGCATGTTTGGCTCTTACTCTCCTACCCCCTTCCTTTCTTACTTTGTCTCTGCCTGTCTCTCTCACTCCATCTCTGGTGGATGTGGAAAAGTACACCTGCTTTGCTTAGGCAGCAGCTTGAGTTATGTAAGTGATGCTCATAATCAGCTGATAGCCTGTACACATTTCAGTCAGCCTCTAGTTAATTGCATGAGGAACATTTGTGGTATCATTCCTATAGCCATTTGCATGATAACACACTCCTATAACTGAGCACTTCATGTGGGTGTTGGCCCTTTTCCTTCACTGTGAGCAGGACTTCATGTGGGTTTTTGACAAACATCATCACAGATGGTAGTTGGATATACCTCATACAACATACACTGTGGAGACAGGCCAACAAACAGGAGGGGGATGTTCCAGACATGGTAACAAAATGTAAGTATTGCACTTCTACATTTGAAGTAATGTTGGTTTAACAGGGTTTGTGTGGATATGGCTGTTTTACATGATAATATCTGTCATGACCCTGTTATGTGGTTGAGGAAACTCTCACCTGTAGGGCTATCTGCAGACTGGCCAGTGTTTGGAGTTTTACACTTGTTGTGTTACTCACACATTTACTATCTTTATAAATGCAGTAGCATACTCTGAGGATTGCAGTCAGTACATGGTGACATCCATGTGAGTTACTGACTTCATATACCTCAGAAGACATATGTCACAACAAACTCTGTTACACCAGTAAATGTATGGGATTATCACAGCAACGTGTCTATATTGGCCCTGTGTTTGTGCCTCCAGCCACAACTTTGTCAAACTTTGTACATATGTCATGCAGTAAGAGGTGCATATGTTCAGTACATCATTATTTATTGACATCATACCTGATAACAAGCCAGTGAGATACCAGACTGCTAGACATGTTATGTATAGTAGGCCTTATATTTGAGCACAAAACCTGGACATTCTGTTGTAGTGTGTACAGTAGTGAGGTCTGTGTACTTATGGTGATTGTTGACAGAATATGTATTGTGAATATGTACCTTGGCCTGTGTACAGACTGTGGTAGATGTCATTGTTCTTGGTCCTGTTCTATCTGATGCTGCATGCTGCTCCAGTGTATAGTACCCTATCGGCATACATGTTTGTAGGGCCAGACCAACACATGCCCCATACCGCAGTCAATTGGAATACACTGTGTATTGGCCCAGTATATGTAGGGTTAGTGTGTGAGTGGCATATATGAGGATGGTGTTGTTCACAGAGTCCATATACTGTAATATTAAGTACGCTTACCATATGTGATTGTCACTGTGTTCATATTAGTTGTGGGTATGCACTTTCACACAGGTGTCTGTTACTCTGTGCTGTTACATGCCTGTAGAGCCTGCTATATTTGCAAGTACATGTGTATTCTCCCATAAGAAATGTAGGCCAGTCTTGTGGCAGTCTGCCTGTAGTTTGCACAGAGCTTTGTGACATGCCTAGTAGCTCAGTGTATTTTCCCAGTGAGATGTTATGTCCAGATATTTGTCGGATGTACAGATGATATTTGTCAGAATGCGTTTCTAAAAAGTTAATTACTTAATTGATGTTCATCACATGGCTTCTATATAAGCAAATGTTTGTAGTTTCAAAAAATTTTTATGGTCTGAAGAAGCGGTTAGTGAAAGCGCTTACCTTGTGCACGCAAATAAAGACTCATATATATTTTACTAACAAGACTGGATTAATGTGAGTCCACTGGTTGCCTCTCATTGCTCATTGTTTTTGGATTTACTTTATACTATTTAAAAGGCAGGGAGAGGCATTTGCTCTGGTGGGTGTGTTCATTTTAACTGTTTTTTTCGTTAATATATCTACATATGTATATAAATATCCATATCCTTGTTATGTGTACACGGGTGTTGTATTTACCTTCCCAGATGTATACCACCATATTTATCTAATATGTATTTATATAGATATAACAACATACTGATTCAACAATATGTCCACTAACACGTACTACACATTTATAGAAGTCAAAGCAATTGTACACTATTATTCAGTATGTCTACTGACAGATATATTGGAAAAAACAACAAATGCCTCCATAGCTGTGAGGGCTTCGTGGTTAACTGCTATGACTATAGTGCCCTAATTTCAAGACCTGCAACGGCTGTTTATTTTGTTGCTAGGCAGATCAAGGACTGTTGGATACAGAGTGGTTAAGGCAGTTTTGAGTAGGTTTAAGCAGGTTTGTGAGGGTTTGCGTGATGGTTAAACGTATAGGCGCTTAAACTTTTTCAGCTTCACTTACCAGTGTGCAAATCTGCTTAGCATTTATATTGCAGCAATGCTGAAACCTGCTAACCATGGCTCAGCCCTGATAACATGTGATCACATTCCAGGCTGATAAAATAGCAGGGTAATGACATCTTTAATAAGTGTGCTTCATTCCATGTTCATACCATGCATCTATGTGCTATTACAGTAGCAAGGGGTGTGAGTCTACTGTCTGGGACACTTGAGTATTTATGGCTTGTACAACACTCATTTTCATTTGAATGTGTTTCATACATGGGTGGTATGCCAGGTTATATGTAATCACACTGGCATGTATTGTATCATTACGTTACTGCTGTTATCAGTGATTTCCCAATAAGGATATATTGCAGATTGTAGTCCAGGAACCAAACACCCCTGCATGCAAAGATGGACTCTTAGTCCTTACTATCATGTTCTTGGTGTATGAGTTGTGTGTCATTAAATATTTTCTGCTGGATATTGATCTGATGTGGATATTAACTGTAGACTACTGTGTGTATAGAACATGTCATTGAGGGCTGCTGTCATGTAGTACTGGCATACATATCAGTGTCAGATGTCTATCTGTCAACACATTCATCCTAATGCATAACCAGTTGGCTAGCTGATGTCTGTTTGTCCTCTGTACAGATGTGCAGATGTCAGGACTCCATCTTGGCTGTTTACAGGCAATCTATGCTTGACTGATACTGGCATGTCCGCCCAGCTGTGCTATGAAATTCACAGCTAGGAATCCCCACCCTGTACACACCACATGCCATGAATACCTCAACTACACTACCACAGTCAACAGAACATGCTTGGGTACAGGTTTGTGTCCAGACACACTTGCCATAGTCACCATACTGCCCTGTCCCATGCCATCACCATCCAACTGTCCCTCATCTATGGTCACTGGTGATGGGGTATGTCTAGGCAATGTAACTGTGTGCGGGATTGGCTGGATAACAGTGGGATGTCAAACGATGGCACAGCTTCAGCCCCTGACAACCCTGCCTGTGCCTCACCACACCTATCATCATTGTCAGAGTCTGTATGGACACTAACATCAGTTTGCCTCCAGGAGGGACCCTGGCCCACCTTAGCCACCTGAGAGGGGAAAACAAGAAACGCACTTTAAGACCTGTACGTCATTGCTTAACTGTGCACACACACACACACACACACACACACACACACACACACACACACACACACACACACACACACACACACACACACACACACACACACTTACAGGTGAGGTTGCACAAAGATATTACACACAGACCTCTCATTACCCATCTGTCAACATACATGACATATGGCATGGCACTCAACAGCATGCACTGCAGGTATAGTCAATCCCTGTTATCACCATTATACATATCTGTGATGCAGGAGTTGTGTTAGTAGGTGATGCCCCTTTCCCTGGAACACACTGCACCCATGTACACAGTATTGCTGTGCATCTGTTCAGCACCCTGGCATGTATTGTGCACCATACCTCACAGGTATATACACCATTTCTGAATCTGTATATGTATGTCAGTTATGTTTGCTCTGCTGCTCACAGCCCCTGTGTTTTTGTCTGACACATACCTGGGATTATATGTGGACAGATTTCAATAGTGAATGCCCGATGTCTGATTTGCAGATCTCATCATCAGAGGTGCATGTATGAGCAATAAAATACAATTACACTGACAACCTTCAAACCTTGCTGTGGCTATGAGGAGTGTACACACCCTTATTGACATGGCACAATCTTCCCTGATATGCCATGGGGCCACAATACTGCATATGTTAACATTACATGAACTTGATATGTGACATATGACCTGTGCAATCAAATGCAGTATCAAACAAATGTGTTAGTTGTGCAGATGCTGATTGAGATGCATACAATATGTGGGTGCATAAGTATGCACACCCTTAACATGATGGTTTGTTGCATCAACTGTTAAGTGTGCTACAGCAGTCACTATTCCTGGAAGGGGTATACTAACATGCCCCATCTGCACTTGCCAGTATTTCATCACACTGCCCTACAAATGTCCCCCAACTCTGCAAGATTGCAAGGTCAACTCATGTACACAGCACTTGGAGGTCACACAGTGCCTTCACTATTGCTGTGGAGTCAGGGTTATGTCTGCCACAATTTATGACCTTGAATATGTGCAGATGCAGCCATTCTTAGTGAGATTTGGATGTCTGCTTCAGTTCACTGTTGTGTTTCAGGATGACAACCCTCCCCATCCTCAGCCTTTTTGCAGATGCTTGACAACTATGGGCCACACATGAGTGTCATTTTGCAGTATCCCAAATTCAGAACACCATGTGTACCGGCCTAGTCCCTGCTAATGAACGGCAAACATGCAGGTGTACACTGGCGCCAACAAGGTACAGATGGGGATGGTGGGCCTGAGGTGGAGTGAGGTGTTGCTTCTGCAGCACATGTATCTTAATTGATTCTCTCTGTAGGTTTTTAACTTGGTCTTGGTACACCATTACACATTGCAACACATGCCTTTGGGGGACTTTTGATGTTATGCGTATGCTACCTGTAGAGAGCCCTGGCTGACTTTTCCTGTGGAACAACTGTCCCATTTGATTACCCTAACAGGGTAATCAGGCCACAATTATGCAGAGTTGAGGCAATTGTCGACACAGGTACTGTATAGCCAGTACTTGCTAGACATTCCTGCAACTCCCTCAGTGTTGCGGCGTGTTTCTAGGCAGCCTCCATTATCAGTTTGTAACATGTGTCATCATCTGTCTTAGATGGCCATCTGTTTATTTTCTACATTAATGTTGTCCCATACTTCTTTGTCACATACATGACTGTCTGGACTGTTTGCCATGGTATATGCAATGGTGAGGTAAGGCTACATGTCACACTCCTGCATGCTACCTGTTGGGTATGGGATCCATTCCATGGCTTGTAAGATGTGTGCAAGCCACAGCTGCCTCTGTTGCTGGTGAGTGGGTAAATGTGATGGACATACATCTTGGACACCAGACCATTTCTTGGTGTGACATTGAGGACCTGCACTTGATGGAAGGTGCATACTCATGAAGAGTGAATGCTGGCAGTACCTCAAAAGCTGCTTCCACAATATGTTTTTTGGAGTGTGTGCACATATATGCTTCTTGTGTTTGTTAAGGTATGTATTCCCCATATTTTCTGTCTTAACATAGGATTCCATACTACATATTCATTGCTCATGTTAGGACCACATTACAGGTAGTAAGGGTTGTGGAATGTGGTATTGTGGTATGCCGTTGTGTAGATCTGTAACCACTGTTGCCATTGTAATAGTGGTATATACACTGTTGTAGCACTGTATAAGGGTGATGTTTCAGACATGTTCCTGCTGTAGACTATCTGCCCACCATTATGCTCCTCTCAGTGCACACATCTTGCAATGACAGGTTGTTAGTTATATTCCAGGACACTTACATACCCTTCAGATATGCCACCATGGTGACCATTGTAATGAAATGCAATTAACAGCAACAATAAATGAACATGTACAGCATGCATTATTTGTAGGTGTGTTAAATGTGTGCATGGCAAATACCATGGCTATAACATGCCGGTGTATTGGCAAACCTGAACAAACAACACCATACTCACCAGCTACAGGCTGCTGCCCCAGAGGTATACCAGAGGGACCTACATAGTTGTGTGAGAAATATGATGTCAGTAGCCACACCTGTGGCATTGGTACAGGATGGGAGCAGCATTTCAGTACATCAACAGTACAATCCCATGATACTACAGATTATACACATCTGTTCATTGCTAACAATGCAGCAACAGACTACATATATTTTATCTCACATATGCGTGATTAAACTCTACAGATGCAGATGGATAAGCAACAGTGGCTACTGATGTGCTCTGTGGCCTTACCGGCATGCTCCTCATCCATTGTGTGGGTAGCACCCACCTCCACAATGCTATCAGCTGGGTCTTGGCTTTGCTGGCAGGCAGATAGCCTGTTCTGTTGCTTTGGTCCTTCATGTTTGTTTGTTTTTTTTTCTGTCTAGCCTGTAAGCACTGGTATCATTACCTATCATTTTTCTACTGTCCTGCCTGTTTTGTCTCTTATGTTAACACTAGGAATATATTTCCATTATGTCTGAAGATGTTCATAGTTTCATAGGTAGATACTAGGCTATCATCCCAAGATTCTACATAAGCCTAGCCAACAAGGTACCACTTATCAAGACTTTTCTTGAAGAGTGTTAATGAGGAGCTTTGCTTGACATAGATGGGTAGCTTGTTCCAGAGTATAGGAAGTCTCTGGTCTGAGGCTGGTGATGAGCTCCGCAGCTTGTGTTGTGGGGGCTGCAAGGTATGCCCCCCCCCGTGGCTTACTGATCCTTCCTAACTGCAGTAGCACGCTGATGGGCATGGCGGATTAGGTCAGTGCAGCGGTTGGACCTGCTCATAACTGTGGTTATGCAGACCAACATCATTTATCCTGTGGATGAGCTCATTCCACAGGGTGGTCCTCTCCTACAGATCATGGGCTGTACGGCCAAAGAGGGTGTGGGTTTTCTGCACCAGGTAGTTAATTATCACATCATTTTCTTGGGGGGAATAAACTGGCAAACGCTCTCTAGACATGATGCCTGAAAGACATAAAGAGGAAAAAGTTTGATGACCTCATACTGCAAGGATATAATGGCTGTTAATTGACATCTCTGTCTCCCCCCACCATATCTGCAACAATAATCTGAACACACAACTCAATGGGTATGTTTACAGCAAACCTACTGTTGGGAATTATATTGTATTGTACAACAAATAGTGTGATGTGTTTCTAGTCATGTTCCATGTTGAAACACTATCATTGGTGGCCTTTTGCTAACAATGTCACCTGCATGTCATTTATTTTTATTTTTTTTTTATTTAACATTTGTTGACTGGGAATGCCTGACTAGGCTCCACAGAGCCTGTTTCCAGCGGAGGCCCGGGGAGAAATGCTTCAGATGCATGTCTTTGGAATGTGGGAGGAAACCGGAGTACCCGGAGGAAACCCACGTGAACACAGGGAGAACATGCAAACTCCACACAGAAGGCACCCCAGCCGAGAATCGAACCAGAGAACCTCTTGCTGTGAGGCAACAATGTTAACCGCTGCACCACTGTGCCGCCCAATCACACCCATCAATTGTAGGGGCCACTATGGTTCCATATATGGATGTGTTCTGTTTGCTATGTGACTGCTCCAAATCTGGTGTGTTTTGTGTTAATGGGGATATCTATGCATGCTGTTAGGAGTAATCCTGAATTGTGTGGACTATTACCACCCACATAGGTTCTATAACTGTGACACAATAGCATGTTTGGGAAGCCTGTTCCCAGCAGAACCAACTCTACCACCTCATCTGGCCATGTTACCAGGCCACACTACATCTGGGACCCACCCCGGGACCTCATCATCTGCTGGTCCTGCACTACCTTCAGGTGGAACCACCTCAGGTGATGGTGATGGCCCCCCACCCGGGAGCACACACAGACAGGATCCTGTCACCTGAAGTTAGGTCCCGGGTCTGGTGCATAAGGAGCTCCACAGAGACTTGGGGATGTGCTACACCACCTTGTGGACCTTGGTACACAATTACAGGGTCTGCATGTTCCTCCTGCTCAGCCCCCACTTCAGGCACCTTCGGGGCCATGAAGTGCAGTTGTAACTGCCCAAGGGTGGGGACCTTGTTTCTATTGTTTCCATTTGGGTGCTCATGAGCTTCCACTTTTCAAACACCACTCCCCATCCAAGGTGCTTACCCACCACATGTGTCATATACTGCCCCCTTATGCTGTCTTGTCCGTCTTCCAACCCAACCTACCTCCCCAATTATACCTACTATCCTTCCCCAACATACTTCACAAACAAGGGCAATGTGTTCTCAACATGAATTTCACACTAGACACAACTGTTCATTTCAGACCCTCTTACTACTGTATATATATATATATATATATATATATATATATATATATATATATATGTTTGTGTGTGTGTGTATAGATATGATGTTTTCTAAAATATATCATGCAGCACAGTCATTCAACAGTAGGGGAAATGTATCAATATATATATATATATATATATATATATATATATATATATATATATATATATATATATATATATATATATATATATATATATATATATATATATATATATATATATATATATATATATATACATATACATGTGTGTGTGTGTTTGTATATATGCAGACATACCCGTATATATATATATATATATATATATATATATATATATATATATATATATGCATGTATTATATCTACATCTATCTATCTATATTTATATATATATATATATATATATATGTGTGTGTGTGTGTGTGTATTATATATATAGAATATATATATATATATATATATATATATATATATATATATATATATATATATATATATATCTATATATATATATTAATATGGAGTGCATTCAAACATCAGTTCCACACTCTCTAACCTCTTTCCTCGATAGCTGCACTGTTCTGCCTTGCTACAAAACAGAAGGGTGTCACATGTGGACACAGCCTAACATTAGGGGGGTATATGTAAGGACAGATTGCAGGTAAGCCTATTACAAACCTATGACGTTTGTGCATGATACATTTCACGTTAACATGACTGTCCTGCAAGTGGTGGGGTCTGAAACTTATGTGTCTATCATAACTTCATTACTTCCAACTCCAGCTATTTGCCACACTAATATACATGTCTTGAGGTACAGAACACACACTTTGATGGCTTACATCTTGTCATTCAGTGCTGATCTGCACAATTGACAGGTATGGCCCACTGCCCACAGGGCCAGATGCTATGTCCATAGCAGTTGTTTAGCTGGACATCATTACAACAAGAAGTCTTGATGGCACATATAAATCTTTCCACATCATCTATCCCATTATTACTGACCAAGTACTACATTCAGTTGCATGCATATATGTTTCACATACCTGTTGTAGTATTGTCCTGTCTTCTAGGTATGCTTTACGTGTCCCTTGTTTTGTATACTTTTGTTTTGGTTTGGTCTGTAGTTTTAATTTCTCTCTCTCTGTCTCCCCCCCCCCCACCACTACAGGGTTTGAGCTGCTTTGAATAGATTGCAGCATGGATTTTGTAGGTGATTCTCATGATCAGGTGATGGACTCTGCACCAATCAGTGTTCACCACTTGGTAATTCCATGCAGCCAGCTGTGTAGTACTTCCAACTACCACTATCATGGCAACCCACTACTATAAATTGCTACATCATGTGGGCATTGTCCCTTTATGTTTCCTGTATGGAAAACATCTTTCCTGCATGTGGGCAGCAGTGTTACAGACAGCAGGTAGCAATACCTCTTACAACAGGACTTGCAGACACAGGCCAACTACATATTTGTATAAGGTCCCAGACTTACAAACAGTGTAAGTATTGTTATTATATGCATTGAATACAGCTTGTTTTACAGGGTTTCTGTATACATGCTAGTTTTGCATGGAATGCAGTCTGTCTGCATAGCTCTCAACTGTGGGCCTATCCACATGATGGCCAGAGGACTGGCTGTTATGTTTTGTATGTTCACCACACAGGTCTAGTCTCTGATACATCAGTGGCATTCTCTCTGTTGAGTGCTATCAGTACATAGTTACATCCATTTGTGTTTTTGACTTCATATTCCCGAGTAAGGGTATGTTGCAACCAATCCTGTAACACCAGCAACTTTCACAGTGTATAACAGCAATACTAGAAATATGGACCTGTGTTCCAGCCTCTGTTCTCCACCTATATACCAGGCTTTGTCTATATGTCATGCAGTAAGAGGTTGTTAAGTAGTGGCCTATCATTATTTAGTGCTGGCATTCCTGCTATCATTCCAGTGATGTTGTAGATTCCTGCACAAATTGTGGGTTAGTGTCCATATATATGAGGGCTACAGCTGGACAAAACGAGTGTGACCTTGTACAGTCCAGAGGTTAGTGTAAGTAACACTGTTATATGCCCTTGTAAGTTATTCTATGAGGAAGGGGTATGCACCATTTTTATCCTAGGCTGTTACAACATGTGAGGGATATCAGTAGTAAGACACATGAAGGTATATGGCTGTACATTTTCATACATTTCACCATGCGAATAGTGATGGGCTAGTGCTTACTGTCTTATAGACAGGTCTGTTTGTCACTGTGATAGTGATGTTTTAAGTTAAGCATTGTTATGTAACAGATACATTTTCATTGTGACAACTTAATTTTTTTCCCCAAAGGGGTTGTGTACAGACTATAATTCGAGGCTGCTGAACTACATCTGTAATTAACTGGTGTTGATTGATTCTTAACTTCCAGGCAAATGTTTTTTTTTTTTTGCTGTTGTACTACTTGAAGGCCTTAGCCTGGACAGTAACATATGATATCCTTTCGGATTACTGTAGCAAATGTTTTGTTTGAGAGTTGCATTACTCAGTTATTATGTATTTCAAACACCTAACTGCTATATGAAATGGCATATACAAGTGAAATAGTATACAAATAAATATTTCTATGTATGCAAACTTGTGTGTGGTGTCATATCGTTTGACTTGTCTGTGGGTATATGTTTCATGCAATAATTATCATTTGTATGATACAAGAGGTACTTATTTTGGGCCCCTTCACCCCCATAACAGTCTCTCTCTCTCTCTCTCTAGGGCGGCCACGTTGGTGCAGCGGTTAGCATTGCCACCTCACAGCAAGAAGTTCTCCATTTCAATACTTGGCTGGGGTGCCTTCTTTGTGGAGTCTGCATGTCCTCCCTGTGGTCACATGGGTTTCCTCCGGGTGCTCCAGTTTCCTCCCACATCCCAAAGACATGCTGTAGGTGGATTGGAAACTCTAAATTGTCCCTAGGTGTACGTGGTGCATGTGTGTGCCTTCTGTGGAAGGTTGGGCATCAGGCTGGTAACTCAACACCATAAAACTCCACTGCCAATCATGAGCAGACAGGTGATCTGCTGTGGCAACCCCTAACAGGGAAAAGCTAGAAGAAGAAGATGCAAACTTGTGTGTGGTGTCTTATCATTTGACTTGTCTGTGGGTATATGTTTCATTCAATAATTATCTTTTGTATGAAAGAAATAATTACAAGAGGTACTTATTTTGGGCCCCTTCACCCCCATTAACAGCGCCGTTGGTGAAATATTTATTTATTTATTTGTTTTTTTATCTCTCTCTCTCTATATATATATATATATATATATATATATATATATATGTGTATGTATATACATATATGTATATACATATATATATATATATATATATGTATATATATATATATATATATATATATATATATATATATATATATATATATATACACACACACACACACACACACACACACACACACACATACATACATACATACATCTGCATATATAAAAACATTTCCCCTACTGTTGAATGACTGTGCTGGATGATATGCTTGAGAATACATCTGCGTTATTTAGATCTGAAATGGCTTAGTGGTAAATCAATTTGGCTATAGTGTGCAGGGTCCTAGGTTTGAGACTTGCAAGGGCTTATTATTTTGTTGCTAGCAGAACAGGGGCTGATGGAAACAGAGTGATTAAGGCACTTTAAAGCAGTTATAAGCGGGTTTTTGTGGGTTTGTGCAGAGCTTACATGAGCTTATCTTAGCTTACACCCGCTTACGGTCACTTAGACCCACGCTAATTTCAAATAAAAAAATGAAAAAAGGGAGATAGGAAAGTGGTGAAATTGGGGCAAGCAGGGGGACAAACAAGAGGAGAAAAAAGTAGGGATGTGCAGGACAGGTGTAGAAAAGGACCATAGCTCTGGATTTCTTTGGCAGCAAAAGCTGCTTTCAGTATAGGCAATTTAGAATTTGGAGCCTCACACCCTATAGGGAGGTGTGTGGGCATCCTATAATGCAGATGATTGCTAGGGTTAGATTGTGTGATGGGTATATGTCTCTAGGCAAAATGCAGAGCTATGTATGGGACATGATTTTGTTGTGGGACAGATGCCCTTTTTTTTTAAGGTGAGAGTGGGATGTTAAGAAAGGTTTATTGGCAAGTTATGTAAGGGAGGTTTGGTAGGACAGGTTGCATTTCAGACATACAAGACAGACAAGACAGCAGACAGGGGCATTGTATGACACATGGGGGGTAAAGACCTTAATGGGGAGAGTGGTTGGGAATCCAAGGCTCATGAGCCCCCCAGATGGAAGTAGTGGCACTGATGTCCCCACCCAATGGCAGTCATCACTAATCCTTCACAGCCCCAAAGATGGATGGGCTAGGGGCTGGGCTGGAGGAGCCACCTACCCTTCTAACTCTGGTAGCCTGCCCTCTACCTGGCACAGGCGGTCATCCAGCTCCATCTGGAGGACACTGCACACCATGCCACAGCACTCATCCAGGGTGACAACATTGTCACCACGCCCACTTGCAGGATGGAGTGAGCCCCATCCCCTGCAGTGGTTCCAGCCAAGGGTGGTGCCGGACCAGCAGATGAGGGAGGTCTGTGTTGGATCCCAGACATGCTGGGACCCTTTGCCTTGGCCAGGTGGGGTGGGAGAGGCAAATCCACTGGGATCTACCTTCCCATATGTGCTATGATGTGGAAATTAACAATGAATATTGATTAGTCATGCAAAACACATTACAACATTAGTCAAAATATCATACATGGATATTCCCATTTACCCAAAACAGTGCAATTATAATAGCGCCATAGCAAACAGAACCCATGCATATATGGAATGGCATTCAGGGTTGCAACAGCATGCCAGTTAGTGGTATGTCAGGCAGATAATAAAATGATTATTCAACAGGGAATATTAGTATGCACACAATTAAACAATGATAAACCAAATGGAACAATGGTCTCAACAGTAGAGGTTTGTTTAGGAACATACCCATGTTGGTTTCAGTGTGATGGTTGGATCAGTTGAGTGGTGGGGGAAGGGAACAGATTAAATTGACAACTGCTATCAAGTATATTTGTCAGTACACTACTATTCACTACTCTACATTCTGACCACACTTGCACTCTACCTGGGCCATGGGGCTGCTACAGCACACCAACAACTGTAGATATCAGCAGAGCAATTGTACACTTATTTTAGTTATACACATCAAACCTGTTTCTATACCAATTTTTTTACCTGTGGGCCCTGTGCAGATGAACTGTGTGCACGTTACATTGCTGTTTCTACACATATTTCAGATTCACATATTAGTTGCAGGCCCTGGAGTGTGTGTTGTGCCTTTCACATACATCTACTGTGACATTCTCTGTGTGCAGGTTTCTTGCTGGCTGGGGAAACTATTCATAACAGCGTGACACTTGACAGGCTTGTCTGGACCAGACTGCAGAGTGTGGATGTCTAGCTTGCATCTATTTATAGGACTGGGGCTGATCAACACAGCCATTATACGCCTTTTATAGTTATACACATCATACTAGTATTTCTATTCAGATTTCTTTACCTGTGTGCCCTGTATGGAAAATGTTATGTGTTACAGTACATTACTTTTTTCTATTCAGATTGCAGTTTACAACTGTAGAACCAGACTGTGAGATGTTCGTGGTGGTCCCTGGATTTGAACCATGGTGTGTGTGCAAAATTGAACTAGAAGCCTACTCCTTATCAGGCTGAGCTACTGGGAAGGTGTGTGTTGCTTGTGACATTTCTTTCTAGTACATATTTTTGTGCACAGTACTTTTATTATGACATGTTACATTATTTGTTTCCCATTTTCAGTACACATTATGCATACACAACATACATTGGTGTCACTGTTTGTGAAACATGTGCACATTAGCTGGATTGCACATTTGGCTGTTTTAAGCTACATACTGCTATTTAGATTCCTGAATACACAGTGTAGGTTTTAAGTCTGCACCTGTTAGCCTTATACATTTTTCAGTACATACACAGCTACATACAGCTGAAATTGAAAGGTTAACACAAGACTCTGCTGGCAGGCAAACAAGCAAAACACATTCTGATGGCAATATGTACTGTTGCTTTTTTCAGTTATTTGACATGCCCATTCTAAAGTTTGCAGACAAGCAGCGCTAACTCAGTTCACCTCAGTTAATGCATTCTGCAAGACATGCGCATTTCTATTTTTTAGGTACAAGTGAGATGACACACACCAGTGTTTGGGATCACCTTTATTAGTTTTGACATACATATCTGTGTACAACTCAGAAAAACACAATTACTATTCCCGCATGATCTGCACAGGGGAATGGCTTTCATTTCTAACTCTTAAAGTAGCCCTGACATGACATTTTCTTGGCAGGTTTACTCAGACACACTCATGCATATTCTAATATTCTTCTCCTGCATATTGTACCTTGTGTGCTACTGACATCTGTATTACACAGCAGCTGGGAATACTCCATTGTAACACTGTCAGCCTGACACAGGCATTTATTCCTGATTTTACAGCACAATTATATATACAGACCGTACTACCATTACTAGATGTTTGATTTCTTACTGCTAATAGAAGGGGATATTCTGTACTCACCATACTGCCGATGCAGCCAGGCCAGCTGCTGGGCATGAGACTCAACATTCTGGGACCTGTCTGCAGCAGCTGTATGGGGAGACATCACACATTAATCACACCTGCACAGTCACAAGTTGAACTTTTTCCATACCTAGAGATACATAAGACTACATACTTACAGACAGGTGGGACATCCTCCATTCGGGCTTCTTGGATCCACTGGTCCAAGAGTGCAGCCCTCCTATGCTTCAGGTTGTTATGGTGGTGACGTACCTGCGCACCAGTCTGAGGTATGCCAGTGACACTGGTGAGATCACGGGCAAGCTGGTCCCAGGCCTCCATTTTGTACTGCAAGCCCTGGTACTGGCCCTGCAGCAGCCTGCCATCATGGGTTTTTAATAGGAGCCCAACTATGACCCTGGACTCCTGGATGCCCCAATGTTGCACTCGGAAGTGAACACCTTCACCAATGCCAGACATTTTGGTCCTGCTGTGAGCAATCCCAAATGGTTATGGCTATATTCCCACTTGTGCAGTTTAAATAGGACAGTTTTCCTACACTTTTTCTGGATTGGCCAGTTTTAATATGCTGAACTATGCTTAGCTCCATGCAAATCCGCATAGCAATGCTTACACAAGGTAAGCAGGGCTGAAAGCAGGTAAGCCATGCTTACACTAGCAAAGCATTGCTTAAATCTATTTTTTTTCATTAAATTCATAAATTATTTTTTACATTTATATTTTACATATTCCAACCCCTACTGTGCTATATGTGAGCAATATGATTGACATCTATCATTCAAATTTCTTAAAAGTTTATTAAATAATATAGCAGATTCTAACCAAGCATGTTCTGCATGCTATACTATAGCAGTACCACTGCACTATAGCAGCTTGATGATGTTTGCTATTGCAGTAGTACCAGCACTTGTGGATTTCAGGATTTCAGCCAGGCTAAGCATAGTGGTGCGCCACTCAAACAAGCTGCACACTGCTTAAATTTTGTATTTATTTGTTGAAAAAAATTAATTTTTTAAATTTTTATTGCTTTCCACTTGCCCTACTGCTTTTATGCATGTAGGGCAAGAGTGCATACATTTGGGGGTGTGCGCTTGAAGGCTGCTGCCTTCTAGGTGTTTGTGTTTTTTTTTTTTTTCAGTATCCACTGAAATGTTAGCTACTTACATTTCAGTGTCTGCGGACACTCATTTACTATATAATATTAGAGCCAGGCTCTTATATTAAAGAACTTGACACTCATCTGTGTCACAAAGTGCCATACTGCACTTTCTGAGTGAAGGTGGCATGTTACATTTGCAGGCACTGTTGACACATGCCCACTGCGCCCACTCCTGCTCGTGCCTATTTAGATTAAATAGCAGCGCGCCTTCATGCATATGCAAGGTGCACTGCTATTCTAAACAGACACGAACCACTCCATGCAAGAATAGTCTTATTCTTGCATGGAGCTTTGTGAATCCTGGGGTATGTTTAATACCAAAAGTAGGTTAAAAACCTCCACAGTTTAGTGCTTTTCTCTGTAACACTAAGACATCATCAGAACTATGAATGTACTGCTTGTGGAATCCATTTTAAAACTTAAGTGCAGAAGACAGACCTCCCATGCAAACCAATCACAACATATTGTAGCTGAAATAATTCTGAAGCATAAAAAATAAAGTAACAACATTAAAAAACTTTTAAAACCTGAACCAAAACACATAAATACAAACTAGGCAAAAATAAGTAAACAAAAAATGTTTGATGAAACACAAAATCATTCTGCTGGCTCTCCTTTTTAGTTCACTGCTGACAGAAATACTGTCATTCACATCAATAAAATTGGTAGCATCCAGCTTAAGTGCCCATGACATTTCCTGGTGAAGCAGTTTGTTCTGCCATCCCCTACATAAGGGGAATTTTGTATTTGTTCAAGAACTAGAAATGTAAACTTGGTGAATCTGTCACAAACAATGCAATGCCTGGCCAGTGTACTTTTACTGTCCTTACGTTGAATACTGTAATCATGTTGATAGATATGCTTGTTCAAAGTGTTCTTAGTTTTTCCCACATAGAAAGTGGGACAAGATGCACATGTAGCCAGGTAAATAACTCTTTGAGAAAAGCAATTGTAAGCTCCATCATGCACAGAAGAATCAAATCTACTTAAAACTATTTCAGATCATGTCCCAATAACAACTAAAATAAAAATGCTGGGTAATGAAGTACAAATGAGACACAGGCACTTCCTCACCTACCTGTTAAAAATAGAGGAATTAAAAGAATGGGTAGTGGAACTTATTTGAGAGTTACTAGGCAAGACAGAAATTTCTTCAGAAGTTATAGCTAGAGGGTAGGATAAAAGGAAAATAGAGTTTAAGAAAAGGGTAGACATAAAAGGTAAAGGTTATGGTAAAACGTAAAAGGAATTATTTAGTGGGGCTCACAAAGGTTAAATTATTGCAAAATAAAGGGAATCTCATAGAACAAGAACAAGTACATCTTCAGAGTACTAAACAGAAAATAAGGGACTACTTGGATATTATGCATGTGTTTAGAAAGATTGCTGTTAAGCAGCTGTTTTTTTTTATAATAACTCCAGGGCACAAAAAATTAGCAGAATGAATTTGGCAACAGAAAAGTGGAATGAGTTGTTACCAAACTTAGGGGCCTGTAACAAGAAAAGTAACCAGAGATCCTATAGAGATATTAGATATATTTGGGAAATGTAAAAAAATGCATATAACGCAGAGAAATGTGGAGAAATGAAGAAAGAGTGCAAATGGAAATATCTATGGATGCCAAAGGTAGAGTTAGATTTGCCTCAACAATTAACAGATAAGATAGGAGTAGGTGAGATAAAAATGATGACATATATTCAATTTGCAAGAAAATTTCCAGAAAAAGATGGTCTTCCTATGGAAGTTTGGTAGCTGGGAAAGAAAGAAGCGACAAAGAACTGGAAAGGTTTGTTTAACAGTATTTTAAAGGGAAGCTCCAGCATTCTAGAAAAAAAAGTTGTGGTGGCTGCAATACCTAAAGATGGTAAAGACCCATCAGACCTAGCTTCATATAGACCTGTTTCAGTTTTTGACTATGATTATAAAGTCTTTATGTCTATAATAGCTGAAAGAATAACAAAGGTATTACCAAATATGGATTAGTGTTGTTATGTGGAGGGGAGGCAAATATCTGACAACATTAATAGAACAATGGTGATCCAGAGGGAAAAGGATTGTAATTATATATCCTCTTGTTGGTGGGACTTAATGCATGGAAAGCATTTAAAAAAGTAAGCTGGGATTTTATGCATAGAGCAATTGAAGCATTTACATTCCCTGATACAATAATAAGGTTACTTAGGGTGATATTTGAGGGACTGGAGGCAAACGTTAAAGTGGGAGGATTCCTTTCTGACAAGTTGTGTCTGAACAGAGGAACCAGGCAGGGATGTTTTCTTTCCCCTTTGTTATTTTCTTTATATTTAGAGCCAATGACAAAGAAAATCAGAGATTCAGAAATTTTGAGGATATAACTCGTATGGTAATCAAGAAAAGTTGGCTTTATTTGCAAACTATATTACGTTGTACTTGATAAAAACAGAAAAGGACATCTTAGTGTTGTGAAACATCTTAAGGCAATTTCAAGTCGTTTTGGGGATATAAAATTAATATAATATTAAGATAAAACAAAGGCCACAGCTGTAAACTATGAACCCACACATGAATTGGTCCAGCAATACCCACATTTTTGGGAACTGGATAAACTAAGAGTATGGATTAAAAAAAAGATTCTGTTATGACAGCTAATGATATGTGGGAAAAGACTAAAACAACTAAGAAAATGGAACCTCTTGTTTATGGATATGGTATAGCAAGACACAAGCACTAAAAGTTTTTTAGTCCCTTTAGCTTTATATGTAGGTCATTCATATTTTTATCAATAAAAGGAGAAGTTGTAGACAGTAATTTATATAAAGTTGACAGATTTTTTTCTGAAAGCAAAATGTGCAAGGGTCAAGTGACATAAGTTGAACCTTGCAATAAAACAAGGTGGAATAGGATTACCTGATTTGAAGGGATATTTTAGAGCTACACAGTAAAGGCGCATATGCATAACACAAGCAGAAAGAAGCTATAATTCAAAGTGGAAAGGGATGATGATAATGAAGTGGGACGAAATTCAAGAAATAAGGAGATACTTAGATTTGGGATGCAGATCTTTAAGGAGAATAACAACAGTCACACAGAATATTACATTCATAAAGTAGCAGAAAGTATTCTAAAAACTAAGCCAGCACGAGAATACAGAAATGATATTTTGCTGATAGGGATGAATGCAATTAGAGGTAGAGAGAATAGGAAAGAGGGTCTGGAATTTACTGGAGAAAACTGGTAAAGGAACTAAGGTACTAGGATCAAATATGTAGAGAGGGAAAGGTAAGAGAGTGAATAGAATATACTTGGACTGCAGGCTAGAGACTGCCTTCCCTATCAGGGATTGATATCTGAGTATAGGCAAACAGAAAGGGTATCCTAAGTGAAAGACCAGTTCTAGTTGAGTGTTTGATCGAATCTAAAACTGAAGCTGCTCTTAAAAAAGGATCATTTGTAGGGCATATAAAATACTGCATAATAATTATATGAATCGATCAGAGGAGGTTAGAAAGTATTGGGAGAGACAATGGATAAGCAATTTACAAAGAAACAATAGGAAAACATATGTATGACTCCCAAATATGCAACAAAGTCTAGAAGATTTAAGATTTTTGCTTGGAAGTGTTACCATAAGTATTTTTATACCCCATGCAAACTCCAAAGAATTTTTTTTCTCAGGTTGATGGCAAATGAGGATGAAAAGGGTAACTGGGAACATGTGTTTTGGGAGTATAATGAGTTGACAGTCTTTAAAAAAAACTACAGAGTACTGTGTCAGAAATACTGGGTGAGCAAATGGGTGTAACTAAGGAAATTATATTTTTTGAATTGGGATATAGGATCTCATTTGCATAGACATACTAAGGCCTTGTTAAGTTTAATTCTGGTAGCTGTCAAAAAGATATTACTATAAAATGGAAATTAATGTATAAACCAACTGTATTTGAAGCAATAAATATTGTAACAGAGATAAATGAACTGCCTTAGAAAACGGCAGGAGCAAATTACACAGAAAAAAAGTGGAAACCGTGGGAGCAACACATGCAGAATTGTGTTATGGAAGAGGAGTGAAGTTTATGGGAAGGCAGGAATTGATCAATTTATGTAATGTTAAATTGATGATAAATATACAAAAGTATAAATGTGATGTATATGTCTGCAATTTCAAATATGCTAATATGGTTCATTTTCTTTCATAAAAATGTATGTTAAGAAAAAAGAAAGAAAGAAAACCTTGCTAAGCAATAATCACTTAAGTATAAGGAAATATTACCATGTGAACACATCAATGACTGCTTCTTATTGAAATGTCAGCAGTTGAAATGCTGAGTGCAACAGGCTGAAGAAAATCCAGGAGAAAAGCTCTTCTGTCTTAGTCTTTTTATTTATTTATTTTTTTAATATATTACAACTCTGATATCACCATTATTTTTGAAAAAAGGAAATATCGCAAGAAATGGCCATCTTGGAGTTAGAATATGTAAGTCTGCATTTTCATCTTTTCAGTCATGATGATTTGGAAACCTCTCTAGCAGGTCCTGACATTTCAATGGTTACCTCCCTGACCTGTAGCTACAGGCTGTACCACATCAGTTTTCAAAGAGGGACAGAAACTTTAAACTCAAACAAGCTTAAGTCCAGCAGCATGACTAATAATTTATGAAACATCATTTACGGTAATAATACAGATTATCTAGAATAACAGAGGGACTTATTATATTAGGAATGAAAAATGACAGCCATCTCTGTGGTATAGAGGGATAAAGACTAAACTATATCCAAGATGTCTGGAGTTAAGTTAGTGGGGTAAGGTTTTGGTGGAAATGGCAGGAGAGAAAGAGAAGAGTAGCAGGAGAGTGACTTTTCACCTCCTTCTGGGGGAAGAGTTTGGGTGCACCTCTGGAGTGCAATCTCCACTTAGTATCTCCTATTGAAACAGGGGATTGACTTGTGTATTTGCTTTAAAAGAAGTGCAGTGCCAAGTTAGGGGAAAGTCACTTTTGGAAACTAAAATTAAACCTTTTGCTTCAATAGGAATGCACACTAGGGGATGGTGGTGTTTATGAAAGAAAATTGCAGATCCTGAGCAAATCATGCCATCACTCCTGAAATTAAACTTTCACTTCAAGAAATGAATATACCATATGGATTTCACCTCTGGAAATGAATGGACCAACTAAATGAGTTGGAAGGAGATTCAGTTCTAACCACATATATTATAAAAGAGCACAAGAAAAATAACATACAATATACAGTAAAATACAGTTACAGTAGAGTAAAATATCAGAAATTATCACTAGTACAGAGTACATGCAGCCACACTGCATT
>NC_056742.1:64881010-64913510 GCF_019279795.1 Protopterus annectens | reverse complement strand
GAGAGGGACCACTGTTGCTGTACGCCACTCTTTGGGTACATATCCTGTAGTAAGGCTAAGATTGAACAGTAGTTTTATGTTTGGGTTTAGCTCTTCTTGGAGTTCATGTAGGATGCAGCCTGGGACACCATCTGGTCCCATTGATGCTGTGTTTTTGCTTTGGAGAGGCGGCTCTTACCTGAGCATCTGAGATGTCAGGGGCAGCACTCTGTTGGGATAGATATTTGTCCTTTTGGTGGGGAGAGGGGAGAAGTTTGCACTGAACCTGTCAGCTAGGATGTTGGCAATGTCTGTGGGCTCAGTGTATTTTTGTCATTTTGGACTAATTCTGAGCATATCTGGGAATTCCCACCCAGGTTCCTAACATAACTAAAGAAAGCCTTGTGATTATCCTTAGTGTCCTGTGCAATTTTTCTCTCGAAGCTGGCCTTAGACGATTTTATGAGTGCCCGTAGTTTTTGCTAATACTGATCAGAGATGCCGTCCCTTTTGGGATTTTGCTCTATCATGTAGTAGCTTCCTCCTTCTATTGTATAGTTTGTTTATGGCTGGGGTCCACCAGACAGGACGTCTGCCTTTGGAGGATTGGGTCTTGGTTTTATTTGGGATTGCATGATCCATGCATTCCTGAAGGTGTTCATAGAATGCGTTTATAAAGGATTCTGCGGTCTGGGCCGTATTTTCCACAGGCCGGGGCTTTGAAGGATTTTGCCTCGGTTTTGAGGCGTGTGAAATTTGCTTTAGAGAAGTTTTTCACTGTGGTTTTCTGGGTAGGGGTGGGGTCGGATGTGAATATCCAGTGAGATTAGTTTATGGTCTGATCTTACCAGTGAGGGATACACTTCTGGTCTGGAGCATAGTGTCCCCATGTTGGTGATGATCAGGTCCAGTATATTTTCCCCTCTTGTGGGAGTGGTAACAAGTTGTTCCATAGCATTTGAGTTTATAAATTCTAGGAACCTTAGGGCTAGGGTGTTGGAGCTAGAGTAATGCTCCCAGTCTATGTTTGGGTAGTTGAAGTCACCCAATATAATGGTGTTTGGAGAGACCTTCATATTTTCCAGTATTCTCAGGAAGGCCAAGTGGGGTTCCTGTGTTTGAGAGGGTGGTCTGTAGCAGGCTATAAACTGGAAGGCAGTTTTACCCACAGTTAGTTGCACATGGATAGTCTCTGATGCTTCGTGCTGTGCCACCAACCTGGAGGTGTGGGTATCTTTGACAAATATTGATACTAACCCCTCCTTTTGTGGTTCGGTTCAAGTTTTGGGGCCGGAAAGCATGGTATGAGGTATAACCTGGTAGTGCTGGGGTGCTCTCGGGAGCCTTGAACCAGGTTTCTGTTACTGCACAGATATCGATGTTCTCCATGCTAAGGAGAGTTTCGAGTGCGTGCATCTTGAGGTTTAGACTTCTGGCGTTGAGTAGCATTACTCTTAGTTTCTTATCCCTTGTGATACCTATGGAGGTGGGTTTGTCTTTTGAGCCTTGCCTAAAAAAGGCACTATGGGGGTAGCAAGAGCCTTTGCCAATATCCGAAAGCCCAGGGGTTGACAGGTGCAAGCCGTCCCTAGCGAAGCATCGTGGCTTGTCGAGCATGTCATCCCAGGCTGACAGGCATTGGATCCCCTTTGAATGACACCAACACTTAAGCCAATTGTTGAAATTGATCATCTTGTCTTCATATTGTGGCACCATTCTTGGTGAGGGTAAGATGCTACTCAAGGTCAGGGTCATACCGGCCTGGGCTACATGCTCCTCTATGTCTCTTTTCATGTAGCCCAGGGAGGTACGTCTCAGGTCATTCACACCAGCATGGACAATGACTGAGTCATATTTGTACTTGCCTTGGAGTGACCTGAGTGCTTGTGTTATGTGGCGGATCCTAGCGCCCGACAGGCAGCTCACCGTGACCTTCTCCTTGTTCAGCCTGGTGAGCGGGACGTCAGTGTGCCTGACGATAGAGTCACCTATTACAAGTGTATCAGGTGTGTTGTTTAGCCTTAAGGGCTGTGACTGTTCGGCACACTGGCTTTGTGAGCTATGTGTTGCACGTGTTTTGTTTTGGGGTAGCGGTTGCTTGGGTGTCTGCTTTGGAGGTCTCTGCTGCTTAGGCAGATTTTTATTTAGAGCCTCCGAGTATGTTTTTGTGTGTTTATGTGTTTGGTTTGTTGTCGTGGTAGGTCTATGTGAGACTGGAATTGTAGTGAGTGTGGTTTCCTTCTCCTCCTGACTGGTTACACCAGTACTGAGTTGAGAGAGCTTAGCCTCCAGTTTGGCTATATGGTTGCATCTCTCACATGTGTTGGAATTTGTTGGGAGGAGGAGAGGGTTGTCTGTGTACATGAGGCAGTTGTAACATTGCCTCAAGTTTCCCAGATTCACCAGCTGGACCGGAGAGGAGATTGACAACTGACCTTTGGACATGCTAGAATAGTATTGGGAATTCCTTTATAATTAGAAAAAGGGCCAATGGGGAACAAGGTACTCAAGGGGAGTTTGTGAGGGTGTAGTGCTTTTAATTTTTTAGAGCTGACTTATATAATTGCTTTAGTGAGCAAGTGCCAGGTAACTTAAATGCAATGTGTTACAGGTAACTTAAATGCAAAAACGACAAACAGTAACTTTCTTTCAAGTGAAACAAGGAAATAAGTACAGTAAGCAATGCAGATATCACTAGGGATCCACAGAAGTGCTAAAAGGCCACGTTTTAGGTGGAATTAGTGTTTCACGGAAATAAACAAACAACAAGCATACAAATAAAGCTAGATTCAGCAGGCCTGGATCTAGTCTATGCTACAGCAAACAAGGTGTACCAATTTCAGTAAGAAACAGTTAGAATATGCAAGCACTATAAGCCTCTAACCAGAAATTCCCTGCTCAGAAGGGCAGAGTCCAGCCTCTCCTCCCACAAGAGTGCAGACCGCAATCCTTCTTAACGTAAAATAACTGGCCTGAAGCCCAAGTGCTTAAACCAGAGCTAATACACTTTTAGAATAACATAGATAGATATATATGTGCAGCTTGTTAAGAAGAGATCACGCCTTTCGAATGTTGTGATATTTTGTTGGACAATACAGTGTATGCTGTTCTGTATAATGGAATAATTGATAAATTGATGCCATTTAAGTTTTTATATGTATCGCAGCATATGGTGGTTTAAGCCCCACAATTAATTTTTCCTTTGCTGTTCCTAATATATGTTGACCATTAACAAAAAAAAATCAATAATCTTTTCGTTAAGCTATGGCTTACTTAATTCTACTGTTTTTTAATGACATCATTAAAGATCTTGCATGGAGAAATGTCCATAGTCTTTAAGGAATATGCCCCTACATTTGTGCCATGGTACGTGTAGTATGGTCTATGGATGGCTTCCTCAGGCATCGGCATAACTGAGGGCCAAGTTCAACTGACACATGGGAAGTTTATATTTTATGAAGGATTTATTGACATACTAGACAATGGTAAGACAGAATATACATTGTGGTACTGAAGACCACTTAATCTGGTAAAAATGTAGGTGAATGAACTATATCAAAACACTTTAAATATTACCTCATCTCTAATGAATTAGAGAAAACATTGGCTAATCAATAGGATACAACAAGGCTGGGTGGAGTGTACATTCTCTTTCAGTGTCTATGGGGTTACCAGTGGTATCCCAAAGGGCTGTGTACAGAGACCACTTCTTTATAGACCATATTTTTTCCTAGATATAAAATTAGTATTTACAATCTGGGTAATCATATATGCTGAAGACAGCAAACTTCATAAACATTAACTTCAGTAAAACATGCTAATGATCTTTAATATGCCCTACAAAAACTACACAGATGGTACTATAATACTCAACTCACATTTAAAGTCAGAAAATGCAGTGCTATAACAATCTGAAAAATTACTTAATCTATCCTTACAAAATATATATTGAGGGCATAAAAAAAACACTGAAGATACAGGGACAGTGGCTGAAAATCTCAGCTTTGACTAATGTACATCCACCAAAAACATAAAAGCATTTCTTCAGGCTATCTAATTCTGAAGGGCATTTTTGTCACTTGATGAAGATTGTTTTATCACCTTACATCTCAGTGACGAGAGTGGTATGGAAAAAATGCTACAGCTTGTAGTCTCCAAACAAAATACCTGAAACAAAACTGAAAAGGTGCAAGCCTAAACAAATCAGAAAGATTTCAGTAATTGTTTTATATGCTGTTTCTTACAAATTATGCAGAAGTGATTATTACTTGGTTTGTAAGACAATGCATGCCTCAGTTCTGTTTGCAGGTCTATGCCTGGAATCTTCCACTGGTTAAGCTAATGCTACATTGGTGATCTTAATACCAAAAATAATAACAATATGCACAAACAAAAATGCAATACACAACACACACATTCCAAGATAAAAAAAGCAGACCATTTGTTACCTTCCTTAAAAAAAAAAAATATATATATATATATATATATATATGATTATTCTGTTGACTGTCAACTTCCACTCCCTTGAAATGTACATCTTTAATGCTTATCCCTCACATCACAAATCACAGGTATCATATTGACAATACACCCCTAAGAGCTGACCCAGTAGTCACGGACTTGGGTCAGACATAGACAGTAATCTAGCATTTGACCTTCATGTGTTTACAGTACTGAGAAAATCATTCTGTGTTGTGCAACTTATAAACAAAGGTATGGTGCTGTGGTGCAGCGGTTTGCATTGTCATGTCACAGCAAGAGGCTCTCTGGTTTGATTCTTGGTCGGGGTGCCTTCTGTGCGGAGTCTGCATGTTCTCCCTGCCTTCATCTGCGTTTCCTCCCACGTTTCGAAGACTTGCATCTGGAGCATTTCTCCCCAGGTCTCCAGTGAAAATTGGCTTGTTCCAACTTGGACTTTCTCATTAAATAAATGTTAAATAAATAATGGCATCTAGGTCCAAGGAAATCATTGTTCCACTGTACTCTGGATTCATATGATCGAGTTTCTGAAAACTCAAAGCTTTTGAATGGAAAGCGTGGTACTGTGTGGATTGGGGAATTTACCCTTTTCCTCACTGTAGTGTGATTTCAGAGTTGGTATATATAATATGCAGAGGGGTGTGGGGGTGCAGGTCCCCCCCTCCTGTATAAACATAGGAAAAAAGTCAATTTTTGTTGTTTTTTTGAAGTTCAATGTCTTGACAATATGAATTTCTAATTTCTGAAACCTCAAGCATAGATCTCTCTCTCTCACTCTGTCTCTCTCTTTATATGTATAAATATACATATATATATATATATATATATATATATATATATATATATATAGATTCGTATCACTTCACGGAAAGACCGTTTCACTGACATCCATTTCTCTGAGACCAAATCACCTAAAGTTCATTTCACCTAAAACTCATTTCACTGACAAGTAGTACACTAAGGCAAGTCAAAGGTATATGTCCTTTTCCCCACTGTAGTGCGATTCAGGTGTTAGTATATATAGTTAGCGGTGGGGTGGGGGTACAGCCCCCCCCACATTAGGGGGTGTGGGGTGTGTAGTCCCCCCCACTTAATTTGGTTTTCTGTTGTCTGGTTTTGTTTTACATTATTTGGTAAAACCCAGCTAGGTGGGGGGAACTATACATACTAACACAAGGATTACACTACAGTAGGGATAAGGACATATACCTTTGACTTGCTTTAGAGTACTACTTGTCAGTGAAATTAGTTTTAGGTGAAATGGACATTCAGTGAAATGAACTTTAGGTGATTTAGTCTTAGTGAAATGGGTGTCAGTTGAATGGTCTTTCAGTGAAGTGATACAAATCCATATATATATATATATATATATATATATATATATATATATATATATATATATATATGTATATAGATGTGTGTGTGTGTCCAGTTAAATAGAATGAATGATGATAAAGTTGACAGATTTTCCTGCCTCCTTAATTTGATCAGCAGAAAAACTGATCTGTTTTGGTGCAAGATCACTCTAATACTAGAGATGGGGCACATACCTATCCCCTGGATGGTATACCTTCATATGTGCGAAGGCACATATCTGAATGTGCTTAAACGTGAATCATTTAGCTGAATTCCATCCTGCCGACTTCCCTAAATGTCATAAAAATATCAAAATTCAATATTCCTGATTGCTCCACCGCAGAAACAAGTGCTACTATGGGTGTATAAGGGGGAGAGGTTTTGTAATTCATGCTTTTGTTTTCACGGTTTTCGTGATTTTCGAATTTTGCGGTTCACAGTTTGCAGCAGCAGCATCAAAGATGTGGCCATCAAACTTATTAAGGTATACCGCTCTGGATTGCTCAGTCTTGGTGTTGGTATATTTAAGTCACAGGGATGACGGGGACACAGAAGATTCTGTAAAATACTTTGGTTTTTGATATGCATTTTCCAAGGTTTTGTTTTGAGCATGACTAATGATTTATCATTCATTTTTTTGCCTTTTTTGTCATTCTTTTGTTTTTCAGTCTGTTGATCTGAAGTTTCAAATAACTTCAGTAGGCCCATATATATATATATATATATATATATATGTGTGTGTGTGTGTGTGTGTGTGTGTGTGTGTGTGTGTGTGTGTGTGTGTGTGTGTGTGTGTGTCTATGTGTGTGTGTGTGTGTGTGTGTGTGTGTGTCTATGTGTGTGTGTGTGTGTGTGTGTGTGTGTGTGTGTGTGTGTGTGTGTGTGTGTGTGTGTGTGTGTGTGTGTGTGTATAGACACACACACACATAAATATATATATATAAAATAGAGACAGATAAGGTTATATTATTAATGATTTTGAACATTCACTTTACTGACCACATAAGTCACCCAATCAACTCAAAATACTTATCACTTAAACTTCTCTTCCTGTCCACATTTTCCAGTCTAGGCATACACTAATGCTATTCTAGAAATGTTCCGTTTATCTTTCTTGTATACTATTCCCATATTTAGTTTCATAAGGCACCTAAATGTCTAACGTAAAGAATATGTGCAGCACTTTTATCATCTATGCCAGGTCCAATTTCATGAGACTCCTTAAAATTACTCATCTAAAATAATATAATTAGCATTTTCATGCATTTAAACAATAACCAGCACTGGAACTGGATCTTCCAAAATAGAAATATCCCAAACAAAACAAGAACCAGGCTGCCCGAAGCTATCTCCCAAATCACGTTTAATAAAGTGAATAAAACAAACACTGCAGTTGCAACCATACAATAAAAACTTTCTAGAAAAAAAAGACTCTCCACAGTTAAGCGCTTTTGTCATGTCTTGACATCTTCAGAACTGTGAAGGACGAACTACAACTTGTATTAAACTACTTGAGTGTATTTTAATGCAAGTTCTGGTTCTTGTTTTGTTTGAGATTTTCATATATTTGTGTTCTTTTCCCATAGTACAAATCAAAATAAATATAAAAATCATTCACACACATCAGAAGGCTATCACTTTCCTATTAACTAATCCAAACCCAGAATGTTGTACTAAATGATCATTAATTTGATTTGATGAAATCTGCCTATCTTGTCTGTTTCCTTAACTTTCCTAAACAGCCACTTTAATAAATTTTTCTGTGAGTTATAAATGGTTTCTAATTGCTATGCTTCCTTCCTGTACACTAATAAACTACATTTGTAAACTTAAAATATAACCTAGTACATTTTATTGCATTATTCTTAATCAAATGCTAGACGCTATACAGATTCCTGTAGTTTTGTAAATCTTTCCTACCTTGCTATCCTGATTTATTTACAGCCAAGTATGGATAATTAACTTTAATATCACCTGTCTGTTTTGCCTTTTTCTGCCATGTACCAGAAAATTAACTGGCTTTTATTAATTCCCTTTTATTCTAATATTCATCCTTAGACAGTAGATGTACAATTTTTTTTTTGTACAATAAATTTATCTGAGTAAAAAAGCATCCTCCCATAGTTAATCTGTGTATCTGAAGTATATGGCAATCAATTCAGTGCTAATGACATTCCATGATAGTCTATCTCTAACTTCAGTTTCTGCTTAGCTATTATTTTTAAATGTGTATGAACCTTTAAAGAGCTACAGGTGAAAGATATGCATTTTAGATGCACATCTCAAAACCAAGAAATGTGTTATGTTATTTCTTAAAAATGTGTACAGAGTTGTCTTGTGCTGTTCTTTTTTTAAATGATTCATACTTAAAAAAACACTGTTTGCAGAGTATGTATAATAGCGTAAGTGTGCATGTGTGTGTCTCTCTTGCAATCTTTATTACCTTAAAGTCTAGCACTGTCATAAATATAACAGTTTTCCACCTAGTATTATTGATCAAAGAATGCATTTTACCAGACAGATAAAAACAAGAGCTTTGCCAGATGTTATGGGAATAAAGTTACAAGAATGGCAAATGATTATGCCAGAAACTAGCACTCGATCCATCCTTTAGCATTTTTCCATCAAAGAACATTTTACGGTGACATTCATCAAACACTTTACTACTCAGGCTAGAGATGCTAAACATCAATGTGTGTTCCCTTTCTGGATTATTTATATTTACTCATGTAGAGCACTGGGAACATGCCAACAGCAGCTGGATGACTATTTTTGGCTCCAGCATACAAAGAGGAATGGATGAAATGTGCATTTCTGTGCCTAGATACACAGATCCATCTAATTCTGCTTTCTGAAGCTATCAAGACTGATCCTGAAGATGATAGATAATCACTGATCTGTAACAGCATAGCTTTGTTGTCAGAAATGTAGAACACTGTATGACAGTAATTATCCTAATTCTTTCTGTTAATAATACTTTTTGCAGAAAACAAATTCACTGTCTTAGTGTTTATAATTAAAACAAACTGATTAGCTAGTCTGTAATGAATATACACCTTGCTAAAGTATTTAAATACTCTTATAGGGGGATTCAGAAACAGTTATCACACATTGTTAAATAGCAAGTTGCAAAATGCAGGGAGGTGGTCATTCAGACACATATAGCGAGATTATACTTACTGGAAAGCAGCATGCATGCCTTGCATGTGAATGACTATGTAATAACAGGCAAATGCGTAATAATATGCTAATGAAAATAATATTGAATGCAAATAATTACATGCAGTTGCAATCATTGTTTTTTTCTACACCATCATTTTTTCAGTATACATGTATATCTCTCAGACTAAGACATTAGCAATAGTGTCTGCTTTAGCTGGTCAGCATCTACTAGTGACCAGTTTGGCAGTGTGTCTTGAATATTTTTTCACATTGCACAAAAGTATTTTAGTGGCTGATATACCATCACCTCCCATACTGGGATGCAGTTGAGAAACTACCATATGAACAATAATGTCCTACTGGGACTAGTAGGCACGTGCCTTCCTCAAGTGGAATCAAGGAGGATGTGTAGACTGCATATCCTAATGGACACAATTTTCTTTTGTATCATTAACTGTCCTTTGCTATGGAGACATTCCAGCATTTGACGGGAATGTTTTAGGATTTTTGCAGGTATCAACCTTTCAAAGCCTACACTAGTCCCTAGTTGTTATGCCACAGCATGTGGAGCAGCATACCAGGTTTTCACCATACAGCAAAGGAGAGAGCCACTAATATACAGGTGTTCTACAACCTAACTCATTTCCATGAGGGCCTGGTGGGCCACATTTACTACCTAGGTCCTGGCCACTACACACAGCATCTAACATATCAAGCAGAAGTATTTCCACTCATCCTCTACCAAGTGGTGAGCATTGAAGAGAATATTATATACAATGTGTCAATGCACCATCAATTCAGTAGCCCTTGTGATCTGCAGCAAGACATGTGTGGTCTGTACCATGCTTCATATCATAGCTCAGTGAAAACTAGGGGATACTGGAGCACTGCCTGCCATATTTGTGACAGCAAAGGACAAGAAGCTGGGCAATGCATCATCAGTGGAACTTGCTGCAGTGGGCCGCAGTATGAGGCAGAGGCAGTCACAATATGTTATAGCAAAGAGGTGATGTCTAGTCCACAATGCTGGACAATAACAAGATAAACACAGAATAAAACTGATGAGTGCATTAGCAAACCCAGGCTATACATTACAGTGAACAGACGGGCCACATTGTGAAGCAGGCTTTAGCATGCTCACATAAGCTGGAGGGGTAGGTAGAACGGTTAACTTCACTTGGGTCACAATAAAAGGAGGCAGCAATGCTAGTATAAGTGGCTGCATCATGTACAGTGTAAGCAGTAACCATGCTCATGTTCAGGAGGTTGAGGGAGAAACATGGATGACTTTGTCCAGTGATGGGGTAGAATTTCCATGAGCAGAATGCTGGATAGGTGAACTGTATGGCTCAGCAGTGTTAGCACTGGAGACAGCTAATTTAGGAGAAAGTGTAGCACATCAAATGGTTCTGAAGGAATTCTGCTGTGACCACTTCTATTATTTTCTGGCAGAATTATGGCAAACTTGACCATAAAAATACATATGGGTAGGTGTTACTCATCCAAGAGAACCGAAAGCCAGGATGATATGGAATGGTGGGACCCTGAATGGCTTACCCCTGGTGGATGCCCACAATGATGAAAGAAGAGCACCGGCTATGTTTACTGAAGTGTTCACAACCAGGGATAGAGGTGGCAATTGACAGTGGTACAGGGCAGCCATCTCCAAAATGGTGGATTCCTTTCTTGTAAACCTGGTGTGTGATTATACAGTGAGCATCCATACCTTAGCATGATCATGACAGCTTGATCCCAGTGTCTGCATAGATGCACAAATGACAGACCAATGGGTTACCATTGCCCTCACCAGGCATGTGATAACCAGTTCACTATATGCTACACCACTGTGCATGTTGTTGCAAGTTTTCATAAAGGCCAAGTAGCACATTCAGCATCTCTGGTAGTGTCTGATTAGTTGTTTTCTTTGCCTAGATTACTGATGTCCACATCTGCTGAATGATTCCAAGGTGATGCCTCTGGCAGGGAACATTCTGGAGTTATGTTTGATCTTTCCAAGTGGAAACTCTGAATAGATACAATTCCCATACCTACTGCATTGTTGGTACATGCCTGTGACTCCTACAACCATATGATGTATAGACTGCCAGTCTTATGCATATGCAGTATGGATATACATACTACATAATTCAGGTTGTCTCTGCTGCAGCTATTTAACTGGTTGACAGTAATGTATATGTATGTTTCTGAGTAAGCAATACACAGGTGCTATCAGATGTCATACAGAAATGGCATGTGCCTCTACTCACTTGGGTTATCCCTTGCAAATAGCCACTCATTACCAACCCTGTTCCCACATCCAAGCCACCACCAGGTATAAGGGTTCTCTCACTTCCCTACTAAGGGATACAAGGAACTTCTCCATCTCTGTAAAGCACCTCTTTCATGGTAATTTACGCCCATTGGTCAACCTCTCAGACAACTTCCAGTGGCTTTTTTTTGGTATGCAGTAACGCATCAGTGATCTTGCAACAGGTATGTTACACTGTTCTATTATGGTTTCCCATTGCACTGATATCCTGCAACAGTAATTGCCATACCTGGTCCGGGAAGGCCTTGCCTGGTTTATTCTTCTGAATGATATGCTTGTCATATGTGCGCAAGACCTGTATTAGGACCTCTTTCTACTGTATAGTGAAATTCTGCAGTTGCTGCTATTCCTTTGGCTTCATGATAGCACATGTACATCTGTCAGTTGCATGTATTTATCTGTGTGTATGTATGACAATCCAGTGTAGTCAGAATTTACATCCAGCTGTACACAGCATCCATGTGGTGCTCAAATCCCTGTGTGCTCTGTTGTTTGGTAAGTCTTTGGACACTGCACCATCAGGTTCTAGCCATAGGTATGTGAGCTTGCTGTCCTCTTGCCTGTACCAACAGCACAGTCTATGGACGGGGTGCTGGCACATGACAAGCCATTATAGCATGACAGTGAGAATTCCTGTGGTGTGTTTCCTGATTTCGGCTGGGGACTGTGGTTGTTTGTTTCCAGTATGTCATTGGAAGGAGCATCAGCTATCCCAGGTGTATTCAAAACTCAAATGGAATGTGGCAGGTTGAGGTGTATGGAGTTATGGAAAGAACAAGATGACAAGATGTTAAACAGTGACCCCTGGTCTGTCGGGTTGGAGACTCACACTGATGAAAGGTACGAACAACTTGAAAAATTGCTTAAAAAAGAAGTTGCGTTATACTATGATGTGAAGCTGCTGCAAAAATATGTGGACTTGAACATTACCCCTAGAGGTTTTAGAGTGGATCGACTGCCAGCATATGATTTTTCTGAGGAAGAATCAGATTTACTGGAGGAGTGGAAAGTGGTTTCACTGATGTGTACTGTGAATTGGTTGAAAATTTTGGTGAAGAGGAACATTCGAGCGCAGGAGATGGTACGCAATACTATCGTACAACTGCAGGAAGTTTTTATCACTGAATCATCAGAAACAAGCTTCTCCAGCAAATTAAATGAGATCAAAATGTGTGTAGCCAAGGTGGAGGTGGAAATCATCGACAGGAAGAAGAAGAAATTAAGTTGTGATGTGAAGGATTACAATACTAGGATTATTTTTTTTGGCAGTGAAATGAAAGGAAAGGGCGTTCGTTTTTTGCTGGTAGAAGAAGTAGAAGTCAGTCGGGCCCATCTTCCCATGAGGCTTCAGTTTCTTCTGAACAGATCACCAACATACAAAAAATGTGTCATTTGAAGATGTTAACAAAAGTGTGGGGAATCTACTCCAGATAGAAGGCAAGGAAGAATTGGAAAATCGGAATCGGGGAAAAGGGAGAGGCAGAAGGTTCCAGGGAAAGGGAAAGAGGAACTGAGTTTTTTGTATGGACAAAACAAGGTTTTTACTGTATATGACACTGTAAATCCATTCCCTGGAGCCTGCCTTTCTGAACAACCATCAAGCAAAATAGTTAATGCAGTGGACTTTAATAATGCAAATGTTAGTGTAATAAATGTGAATGTGAATGTAGATGATTTAAATGTAGAAGGAATGTCCTATGCAGGTGCCTCACATAATTTTGATAATGTGCCACAAGTTAGGTAACAGCAAGGGATGTGCATTATGACAATGTTTGTTGAAGAAATTAAAATGCATTAAATACTGTGAATTTATCTAACTTAAGGGTGATGGAAACTGCAAAAAAAGTGCCTTTAAAGGGCACAAAGTATGTTCCCACGTCTATTCCATCACTTGATGATTTATAAGGTGAAGTGAAGTGTTTTTGCAGAAAGCTACATTTGAAAGTTTTTTGGGGGTTTAAAAAGTATGAATCTGAAAAGAATGTGGAAGCATTAACATATGAAGAAGATATGGATAATTCGTTATTAGATCTTTCAGTGCATGAAAACCCGTTTTGTAATTTAAATGAAAGTTATGAGGAAGGTAATGAAAATGAAAATGTTAATGTAAATGCTTCACAAAGCTGTTTTTTCACAGCATATGGAAGATTAGAAATACCTAAGATGCCTACATTTAGTTAATTTATTCCACCAAAAAATTCTAATACTGTTTGTGCATTTGAAAATGCATTGTGTAAACAGATAGAAGAAATGTATGATCAATGTGCGAAAAATGTTAATGTATGCAATTTAAGTAAAGAACAGTGGTTAGCACTTAAACAACTACGAAGTGTTGCTGATAAATATGTGTTCACGCAAGCTGACCAAGGAGGAAATTGGGTTATTTTGAACAAGAAAGACTATGATAATATGGTCTTGGAATTGTTATTTGATAGAAAAACCTATAAGGAACTACCCAGTAGTCCAATGTAGCAATTTAATGAGGGCTTGATGGAACTGCTTGAAAGAGGTGAGAGGCTTGACTTCTTTCATGGTAGGGGTGTTAAAAAATTACATCTAACGTGTCCTAAGGATGCAAAGTTTTTTGTGATTCCAAAACTTCAGAAGTCCCTAACTAAACCCCCAGGAAGACCAATAGTTTCAGGGGTAGGGGCTTATTTACAAAATTTAGGCATATTTTTGGACTCTCAGTTAAAAGTGTACCTTCCAAGAATCCAATCTTACATTAAAAACACGTTGCACATATTGGAACATATAGGTTTATAGGTTCATAGGTAGGTACTAGGCTATCGGCCCTAGGGCCTATACAAGCCTAGCCAAAAAGGTACCCTGGCTTTTGCCACCCAAGAAAATTATTTTCCTGTGCCACTGTCGAACAGAGCCACAGAAGTGATCCCCGGGGTGAATTTCCTATTTCCCATCCAATCATCAAGACTTTTTCTTGAAGAGTGCTAATGAGGAGCTTTGTTTGATATAGATATGTAGCTTATTTCAGAGTATGGGAAGTCTCTGGGACAGGAATCTATCCCTCCGGCATGTTCTGTTTATTGTGGTGACAAGGTTTAGGTCCCTAGAGCGTGTAGCTCAGAGGGATTGGGATTTCTTTAAGTGGAGCATGTCCAGCAGCTCTGGGTTTGACATAGCTTTGTATGTTAGGCAGAGATCACCTCTGAGTAGGCGATATGCGACAGAGTAAAGCTGGAGTTTTTTGAGACAGTCTCATGAGGGCATCTGTTTGAGGCCGGTAATCCTCTTTGTGAGGTATTTCTGTGGCCTTTCCAGTTGTTGTAGATGTCTTGTGAGGTACATACCAAAAGGAGCGTTGTACTCTATAATGGGTCTAATGAGTGATGAGTAGGGAGGAACAATGACCTCTTTTTTTCTGGATGAGAAACCTTTTGTGATGAGGTGTGCCATGTA
Organism: Protopterus annectens; assembly: GCF_019279795.1. Classification (NCBI taxonomy): domain Eukaryota; kingdom Metazoa; phylum Chordata; order Ceratodontiformes; family Protopteridae; genus Protopterus; species Protopterus annectens. The sequence goes on along the minus strand of NC_056742.1, from coordinate 64,898,785 downwards.
GAAGGATTTCCTGACTACTGTGACAATGTGATTATCAAAGGAGAGATTACTGTCCACCTTTGTCCCAATGGTCTCTTATCAGACTTTCGGTGTTAAGTATACTACCGCCTATGTTGTAGTTCATGGGTACAGAGTTTTACCAAAGGGTATGACAGTGCACTTTTTGGCATTGAGCTTGAGGCCATGGCTTTGACACTAGGCATCTGTCTCAGTGAGGCCCTTTTGTAGGATGTTCACATCGTTAGGAGTTTCGATTATGGCTCCTAGTTTGCAGTCATCTGCAAACCTCATTAGCCAAAGACCTTCTGTGTTAGCCTGTACTTCAGAGAAGTAGATATCAAACAGGAGAGGACCCAGGACTGAACCCTGTGGTACTCCACTTGTCACTGGTTTGAAGTCGGATTTGGAGTCTGCTACTTTCACAGTGTGGGTTCTGTCAGTGAGCCAGTTGGCAACCCATCTTGTGACATAGGGATTTATACCTAGTTTAGTGAGTTTATCTATAATTCCAGAGTGGGGGATGGTGTTGAAAACCTTTGCAAGATCTAGATAGGCTGTGTGAACCACCTTACCCTTGTCTACGGCTTTGGTGACTGCTTCAAAGAAGTCTATCAGGTTTAGGAGACCTGATCTGCCTTTTACAAACCCGAACTGGGTGGGGTCCAGAGTTTGGAGATTACCAATGTCTTTGTTTATAAGATCCATGATGATACATTCCATGGCCTTGCAGACCAGGCTCATCAGGCTAATGGAGCAGTAGTTCCCAGGGTCCGTGGTGGCTCCCCCCTTGTGGAGTGGGATAACCATCACTGTGCGCCATTCAGCGGGCACAAAGCCTGAGGTAAGGCTATGATTGAACATGGTACTTAGGTTAGGTGCCAGTTCATTCTGTAGTTCATGTAGAACGCAACCTGGGATATTGTCTGGTCACATGAATGCTGTGTTCTTGGCTTTGGAGAGTGTAGTTTCTACCTGTGCAGCCATGATTATAGGAACTTTGCATTCTTCTGGTATACAGATGGGCTCTTTAGGGGTTGAGAGGTTGGTAAAGTTAGCACTGAACCTATGTGCCAGGATGTTGGCAATATTATTTGGGTTTGTATATTTAGTGCCATTGTGCTGTAACTCAGAGCAGATCTGAGTGTTGCCATTGAGATTCTTGACATAGCTATAGAATGCTTTCTGGTTGTCTTTAGAATCAGTGGTGATTTTGTTTTCATAACTAGCTTTGGAGGATTTTATCAGGGATCGCAGCTACTTACTGAGGCTGACCAGGGAGCTCCTCCACTCATGGGATTTTACTGTCTTTTGCAACAGTTTCTTCCTTCTCTTGTACAGTTTGTTTATAGCAGGGGGCCACTAGATTGGCTTCCTTTTTTTGGAGGATTGCGTCTTGGTTCTGTTTGGGATAGCACGATCCATGCACTCGTGTAAGTGCTTATAATGTGCATTTGTGTAGGATTTAGTAGTCGTAACTGTATTGTCCATCTGCATGGGTGTCATGAAGTTCACCACTTCTGTCTTAAGAAGCATGAAGTTGGCTTTGGAGAAATTTATTATCGTGATTTCCTTAATGGGGGGTGGGGACAGGATGTGGATATCTAGGGTAATTAGCTTATGGTCGGATCGGACCAATGAGGCGTTGAGTTCAAGTGTGGAACATCAGTCACTCATGTTGGTAATGACTAGATCTAGGATATTGTTGCACTTGGGGGGTGTGGATAAGTTGAGACAGGGCATTGGAGTTCATGAATTCCAGAAAGCGTTGAGCGAAGGAGTTGGTACATGAATAGTTTTCCCAGTTAATGGTTGGGTAGTTGAAATCTCCCATTATTAGGGTGTTTGGTTGAACCCTAATATTTTCCAGTACATCAAGAAAAGAGGACTGGGAATCCTGGGGCATGGTGGGGGACCTGTAACAAGCTACAATTTGGATTGCAGTTTTGCCCAGAGTTAGTTGCACTTGGATAACCTCAGCCTCCTTATGTTGAGCAACTAGCCTGGAGGTGTGGATATCCTTAATGAATATGGACACACCTCCACCTTTGGTGTTCCGGTCCAGGTCACATGGCCGAAAAGTGTGGTATGTGTTATAGCCTGGTAGTGCAGGGGTGCTCTCTGGAGCCTTGAACCAGGTCTCAGTCACTGCGCAGATATCGATGTTCTCCATTTTAAGGAGTGCCTCGAATGAGTGCATTTTGAGATTTAGACTTCTAGCATTGAGTAGCATCATTTATTATTTATTTTATTTATTGACATTTGTTAACCGGGTTAGTCCAACTGGGATTTTGTCCCATTTTCAGTGGAGACCCGAGGAGAAAAGCTCCAGAAAATACAATATATAATTACAGTACAAGAAAAACAAGTATTACAAGCAATAATAGTAAGAAATAGAAGTAAACAACTACATGTGAAGATTATAATTAAAAAAGAGAAAATAAATTAAAACATTTTTTTTTTTTTACCCTCAGTTTTTGCTTGCCTGTTCCTGTTATGGTGGTGAATTTGTCATTTGAACCTTGCCTAAAAAGGCACTATAGGGGCGGCAAGAACCTTAGCCAGTATCTGGAATCCCAGGGGTGACAGGTGCAGGCCATCTCTGGCAAAGCATCATGGTCTGTCGACCATGTCATCCCAGGCAGACAGATACTGGATCCCTTTAGAATGACACCAGAAGCTTAGCCGATTGTTGGAGTCAATCATTTTGTCCTTGTACTGCGGTATCATTCTGGGTGATGGCAGAATGCTACTCAGCACTAGGATCATACCTGCCTGGGCTACAAGATCAGAGATCTCTTCCATGTCTGTTTTCATGTAGTCCAGAGAGGTACATCTCAGGTCGTTTACACCAACATGGACAATGACAGAGTCATATTTGTACTTGTTGTGGAGTGACCGGAGTGCGTGGGTTATGTGGTGGATCCTGGCACCCGACAGGCAGCTGAGCATAAACTTCTCCTTGTTTAGCCTGGTGAGTTGGACATCACTGTGCCTGACTATAGAGTCACCTATGACTAGTGTGTTGGGTATGTTATTTTGCCTTATTGGCTGTGGTTGAGTGTCACACTGAGACTGCGGGCTATGTGTCATTTGGGTTTTATTGGGGGGTGGAGGATGTTTGCATTTCTGCTTTTGAGGTCTCTGTTGCTTGAGCAGATTATTATTGAGAGCCTCTGTGAATGTTTTTGTGTTTCTATGTGTGGATTTTGGTGGTGTAGATTTAGTGAGACTATGTGATGAGTGTGGTGTGGTGCAAATGTTTACCTTCTCCTCTTGACTGTCAAGTTCAGTCTTGTTTGTAGAGAGCTTTACCTCCAGTTTGGCTAGATAAGTGCATCTCTCACAGGTTGTAATGTTGGGTGGTAGGAGGACAGGGTTGTCTGTGTACATGAGGTAATTTCTACATTGCCCCACGATGCCCAGATTCATCAGATAGACAGGAGAAAACACTGGGAGCTGAACCTTGGAATGCCTGAATAAAAAACTGTTTTCCTCTAGATAAGTGAGGAAAGTGAGTACAAGAGCTGTTTTTCACTAAGCAAGTGAGGAAAGTTGTTGTTGTGTTTTTCGGCTTTTCCCGGTTAGGGGTCGCCACAGTGGAACTCCGGTCCGCTAATGATTGGCAGTAGATTTTTACGTGCCAAGTTGCCAGCCCTGATGCACAACCTTCAACGAAGGTACGCCCATTCACGCATGTGTCTATGCAGAAGAAGCTCTAGCTGAGAATCGAACAGGACAATGTCTTACTGTGAGGCGACAACGCTACCGCAGCACCACCACCGCAAACACAAGCAAGTACTAAAATTGTTTTCTTATAGGTAATGAAGAAGGTTGAGTACTGTAGTAATTAGCAGGTTATTTAGTGCTTACAACAAGTTCTGAACAAGTGCTGATCACGAATAAGCAAATTCAAGTGCTAAAACTAAGAATCTGTATCTGGACTAAACTAGTTACAGGAAAGGGGGGAAACAAGTGCAAATGTGGCTTTTAAATCAAAGTTGAGAGAGATGGAAAAACTGCCCAAATAGCCAGTAACTTCAATTTCTGGGCCAGAACCACTCCTTATGTGGTAGATAGGTTACTTAGTGCTTATCACTCCCACTGATAAGCTAGAAGGCTTCCCTCCAACACATAAAGCTTGGGGGACTCAGAAGCTTACATACAGTCCTGGATACAGCAAATCTGAATCTGGGCTATACTTGTTACAGGAAAGGTAGGAAACAGGCTTAGATTTTTTTTTATACAGAAAAGTAGCTAAAACAGCAGTAAAAACAATTCAAATGCAGCTCAAGCTAGCACACAAGTATGTAGCAATGTTAGACCAAACAGTTTAAAAAAATGCAATTAAATTAAAAATAACTAAAAACAGGTGGAAAAGGAGTCTATTAGGTAGAATGAGGTAAAGAGATGGGACTGGGGGGAGTGTCCCAGATCAAATCTACAGTGGGGGTGGGCAACTGCAAAAGCCTCCAAATTTAAACAACAAAACAGGAATAGGGAGGGTGGGTAAAGGAAAAAACAACACCTTCAGCAGAGATCTGAAAAACTATACAGTGAAGCAAAAATAACAGTGCACAACTTTGAAGTCAGCCAGCAATGATATAAAATTAGTCAACCAACAATTAACAGTACACAACTCTGATGTGCCAGAAAAATATACTTAGCTCTGTATATCTCCAGATAGTTTGAAGAGCACTCTGTCAGGGCACAGGAAGGCTCCAGCAATGATATGCAGGTGGTTACTAAGAGGGTCTAATTTTATGCAAGTAATCCTTGAGATAGTCAGATAACACACAGGATGTAAAACCAGTTATGCCAACTTAAGACACAGAGAAATAGGGGGAGGTAGAGAGAAATAACACCTTCAGCAGAGATCTGAAAAACTACATAGTGAAGCAAAAATAACAGTGCACAACTCTGAAGTCAGCCAGCAATGATATAAAATTAGTCAAGCAGCAATTAACAGTACACAACCCTGAAGTGCCAGAAAAATATACTTAGCTCTGTATATCTACAGATAGTTTGAAGAGGACTCTGTCAGGACACAGGAAGGCTCCAGCAATGATATGCAGGCTGTTACTAAAAGGGTCTAATTTTATGCAAGTAATCCTTGAGATAGTCAGATAACACAAAGGATGTAAAACCAGTTATACCAACTTAAGACACAGAGAAATAGGGGGAGGTGGGGAAAAACAACACCTTCAGCAGAGATCTGAAAAACTATACAGTATAGCAAAAATAACAGTGCACAACTCTGAAGTCAGCCAGCAATGTTATAAAATTAGTCAAGCAACAATTAACAGAGGCATTATAAGGCATATACAGTGGAAATTTGAATATTATTTTGTATGTGTGGATGTGAAATCTTTATTTACAAATATAAAAATTGAGAAAGGTTTGGAAGCAGTTAGAAGGATGATGGGGGAAGGTCCTAGAACCTCATATATTTGTCAGCTGTTGGAATATGCCTTAACACACAACTATTTTGAGTATGAAGGAAAGATGTTTTTGCAGTTGGAAGGGACAGCAATGGGGGCGGTTTTTACCCCCTCATATGCAATACCATTCATGTCTTATTTTGAAAATGTGTTTATATATCCAACACAATTTATGAAGAATAACATAGTGTTATTTAAACGTTTTATAGATGATCTGATATTTGTGTGTAAAGGGGAAATGCATGATTTTGAGTGCTTTATGGACACATTGAATCAGAACACTTTTGGATTACAGTTTACTTATAGAATGAACAGAGAAAGCATGCCATTTTGGATGTAGAATTTTACATTGACATAGAGGGAAGTTTGCAATATAATCCGTATCACAAGGAAACAGCAGCAGAAAACTTTTTGGAAGCTAGTAGTGCTCATCCCCCACATTTAATAAAAGCTTTGCCTTATGGGGAATTCAGGATGATTTTTACTAATACAGCTGATAAAAGTATACTGAGGAGTGAATTTGATAAGGTAAAGAAAAAGTTGGGGAAGAGAGGATATGGTGAAAATATTATGCAGGCAGCTCTGAATAAGCTAAGGGGAAACAAGAAGTGCAATGAGGACAATTTCATCAGAAGATATGTTGGTCATACAGAAGAAAATAGAGAGGGGGTTATGGAGGTGGATCCCATTTTATTTGTGACAAAATTTTCTCCACTAACATTTAAAATAAGAAAATTGGTGGAAAATGTATGGCCTGTTATTAAAAAGAGATAAAGTGGTAGGAAAAATATTTCCAGAAAAAGTCACTTTTTCTTATGGTAGGTTTAAAATTTTAAAAGAGTTATTAAAAGTGAAAAAAGAAGACAGAAATAGGGATAGGAATGGTACGTTTCCATGTGGGGCCTGTAAAATATGTAGTAAGATTAAAAATGTAGCTGGCTGGATGATAAATGGCAAGAAGTTTTAGATTGAGTGAATTTAAATGTAATTCATGTGGTGTGGTTTACATCACTGGATGTGGATGCACACCCATAAAATGGTATGTGGGGCAAACAAAAAGAAAGGTAAAATTGAGAATACTGGAACATCTAGGTGACATAAGAAACAAAAGAATGGAAAGTCCGATTACTGAGCATTTTAGAACATCACATGGGGGAAATGTTGACAGTTTTTTCTTTAGTGTATTGGCACAACCTTTTGGTGGAGGGGTGATAACATAGGAAGTAAAGCATTCAAAAGCAGATTGGTAAAACTGGAGACAAAAATTATTATCAATCTAGGTACTTTATATCCTAGAGGAGTGAATTTGGAAGTAAACTGTGGCTTATAAGATTTAATGTACAGATGAATAGGTAAGGAAACATAGAAAATGTCATGAAAAATAAATGTAAGTAGGAAAAGTATAGTGGCACATTTAATCATTGTTAGTGGGATATAACTTAAATATTAGTGGGCACCACTAGCATAGGACATTCAATGAAACATGGTGGAATGGAAAAAGTAATAAGTTATTTACATTTATTATATAAAGAAATTTTATAATGGAAATGTATAAAAAATGTGTAACAACAGCATAAAAACGAAAGATGTTTTTTATATCTGTGTGAGGCACCTTTAACATTTGGGTAATTAAAGTCATTATTAAAAGGAAGGGAATGTATTTAACTAATTAACACTGTAATTAGGGGGATATAAAAGGGTTACTGAATGTAATGAGGTAATTCCTTTGAAGGCTGTTGAAGCCGAGGTACCAAAATGTGATGTGGAATAAAGAAATGTAGCCGCAGCTTTGCTTATGTTTGGTTTATTCTAACATATGTGTGTAAGACCTGTATTAGGACCTCTTTCTACTGTCTAGTGAAATTCTGCAGTCGCTGCTATTCCTTTGGCTTCATGATAGCACATGTAAACCTGTCACTTACATGTATTTATCTGTATGTATGTATGACAATCCAGTATAGTCAGAATTTACATCCGGCTGTCCCCAACATCCATGTGGTGCTCAAATTCCTGTGTGCTCTGTTGTTTGGTAACTCTTTGGACACTACACCATCAGGTTCTAGTCATGGTTATGTGAGCTTGCTGTCCTCTCACCTGTACCAACAGCACAGTCTATGGATGGGGTGCTGGCACCTGACAAGCCATTATAGCATGTCATGCTGTTTGTATGCATTAGACACAATGTCTACAGAAACATAGCCTGCCTATGCTCCCTATGCTATGTCAGGTTCTGCAACTTGTCCTATCTGTCTCTCCTTACCTGTCAAGAAGAACCTCTCAGAAGGCTGCAACCTGCCTTTCCATTTCCTCACATACTGCCAAATGAATAATTCTCTCCAGATGGCATCATGGCCTGCCAGTTCCTGGGATCTTGTCAGGATGAATCTCATCATAAAGACTACAACCTCTCCTGCCAGGTTGCCTGTGTGCTGTCAGGATTAAGACCTCTACATTGTTGCAATGTGTTCTACCAACACCCTTTGCCCAGTCAGGCTGAATTCCCTCAGCATGTTAGTACCCTGTAACAGACTGTATGGTGTTAGCACACACATTACAATGTTGTTAGAGTGCCTGTTGCTGCCATGCCTTTAAGTGGTGATTGCAATTGTGCAGTCCATTAACATTTATTCTGACTGCTGTCAGTTGCATTGTATGCAGTACACAGTGTAATCCACATCATTCGCTTTTTTTCACTGCTTGGTATGACATGGTCATCCTCTCAGTGGAGGTTTGAGGTTTGAATGGAAAGGTGATAAAATCAGCAAGAAAAGGAGAGAAGTACTGCTGGAACTGAATTCATCCTCAAGTAGTGGATCTTGTTTATACAAAATTTCACCAAGACGGCACTGATTTTATATACATATATATATATATATATATATATATATATATATATATACACACACACACACACACACACACACACACACACACATACACACACACACACATATACACACACACACATATACACACACACACACACACACACACACACACACACACACACACACACACACACACACACACACACACACACACACACATATGCACATAGAGAGAGAGCAATGCAGATATATATATATATATATATATATATATATATATATACATACACACACACACACACACACACACACACACACACACACAAATATACATACACATAAAGAGAGAGCAATGCATAATATAGGTAGGTTAAAAAATCTGCAATCCTGGTGTACATACTGGTGCCAGAACCAGGCAAAATGACAGTGTAGAATCCTCAAGACATGAAAACATTCCTACAGTGGGGTTAGACCAGGCTCGGGAGAGGATGCCCCCCCCCCCGCCCATTGTAGAAAGAAGTTGTAGTCCACAAAAATTACAAATACTAACAGGCCAAAAAAGAGTCATTAAGATGACAGAGTGGACTATTCAGGATAAGGAAGACATTTTGTATTGTTTCTTTTATGCAAGAAGCCTAGAATTTTCAGAAAGAAAATATTCAGAATGATTAAGAGAGAAATTAGAGGAAAGAAAAACTGTGAAAAGCTTCTAATAAAATCTGTGTTCATTAATACATCAGATCCATGAAAAACATTAGGCCACCTGGAAAAAAAAGCGACAGAGTAAGTATGAAAAAATTAAAGATCAAATCCAAAGATTTTTAAAAAGGTACAAAAAAGAAACATGGTCATAAGAAAGGCAATCTGCTCTGCACAGGGTGCAGGAATAGTGCAACAGCTGCTGGAGGCAATATGGCCGCCGAGAGATCTAGGAACAAGCTCCTGGCACATGCACGTGCCCTCCTGCACTATTCCTGCATGGACACAGCTCCTATATGCTAATTACCCCATTTGCAGGTGAAAACCATGCAAATGAGGTGAATTAGTGATCCAGGAAGCTGCCAGCCATCCGTGCAGGAGTAGTGTAACCTGCAGAAATGTATTTGGCTAGTAACCGAGTACATTTCTGCAAACTGCAAAACAGAGGCATGACAGCTCCATATAAATAGGTGTTTATAATGTGGAAGGCATGCCAATGGCCAAATATATGGCCATTGGCATGGAAAATAGGTTCAAAATAAGAAAAAATAACTTTTTTTTTGTCCGATTTTGGCCGTTTAAGTGTAGGGGAGCAGTGTGCAAACGGGATTGGCCCAAAAACAAAAATAAAACCTTGAACAAAGTTTTTAAGCAAAATCAGTTTTGCCATTATAGTCAATTGCAGTAAGAAGACAACAAGGCTACTGAATACTGGTTGCTAAGGGGGGAGGCCTACTGTTAGACTTGTAACTAGGCATTAGCAGTCAATTGTATGCAAATGAGGGGAATGATACTGAGTAACAGATTTCCCCTCATTGCTAGCCAGCACCCAACTGTGTAAGTGCAGGAAAACCATGGTGCAAGCATAAGACTTAGCTGACATCATAGAGGGGCGTGTCAGGCATACTGTAAGCTTATATCACTCTCAGTCAAAAAATTTTTTTCCAATTAGTGACATCATACAACTTTTGAAAATTTAAAGGCATATATGACAAGAATATTGTAAAATACGCATATGAATATAAAATATATACGAAAATGTAAAGTATGTTCATATTTATGCGTATCTATTTTAAAACAGTTAAATAATCTCATTAAAATGCATATATATAAAAAATGCATTTTTTTATATATATGCATTTTTAATGAGATTATTTAACTGTTTTAAAATAGATACGCATAAATATGAACATACTTTACATTTTCGTATATATTTATATGCATTTTACAATATTCTTGTCATATATGCCTTTAAATTTTCAAAAGTTGTATGATGTCACTAATTGGAAAACATTTTTTTGACTGAGAGTGATATAAAACAAGCAGTTGAACAGTTAATTCTTTGTCTGATGAAGCAACGAAGGTTGTGAAAGCGCTCACCTCTCCTTTTTACTTTGTTTAAATAAAGACGTTATTGTGTGGTACCCGGTATAGTGTTTTCTCTCATATACTTTTCTTTTTTTATATACTGGGTTTTACCTGTATAGCCGTTTTGCTTTTCGTTTATATACTGTAAGCTTATTGGAGTTCTGTGGGTCGGGTTTGCCCTTAGCTTAGCAGAGCTAAGGAAGGGGGTGTGTCTGAAACTGCCTAGAAGTGTTTACATTGCCTAAACGGGTGTACGTGCCACGCACCAGGTTTTAAAGAAAAAAAAAAAAAATGAAACCAGGAAATAGCAGCTCCTTTCACATCTGAGCATTGGGTTTGCACGGCACACCTCTGGGCTTAAACAGGAAGGCAATGGGAAGGGAAAACAGCAGTAGGAAGGTAATCAAGTAGAACTGGCATAACTAGCATGCAAAATGTATCAGAATCAGCCAATTACACAGGCAGCAGCCCAGCCCAGCACACTACAATAAACTATGCAAACACCTGTCCCTCTGGTTTTTTGCACAAACTCTACACCACTGGTGTACACAAATGGGGAAATTTTACCTGACAAAAGCAACAAAATGATAGGGGCTGCTTTTGCTCTCATAAATCAACATGTGGAAGAGGCTGAGGGTGGTGAGGATGATAATGCTGATGACCAACCCAAAGTGAAGAGAAGGAGAAGAGTGGACAGATCTAGCATAACCTACCAGGGGCTACATGAGCTGGAGATATTGGAGCGCTATAGGGTGGACAATAACCTCCTACAGCAAACTGTTGAGCTGCACCAGCCATGCCTCACACACAGAACCAACAGAGGGGAACCCATCTCAGTGGATACCAAGGTATGTGTAGGCTTTAGAGTACTAGCCACAGGTACCTTCCAAAGGCCAACTGGGGATATCATGGGGATCTCACAGGCATCAGCATCCAGGGTACTCCACCATTTCCTGGTTGCCATGTCAGCACATGCCAGTGAGCACATATATTTCCTCAACACCCGTGAGGCGCTGACCAGCAATATGCATCTCTTCCACCAAATAGCAGAATACACTGAGGTAATTGGTGCTATAGTCTGCATGCACATACACGTCAAAGCACCACCTGGCTAGTGGGGTAGATTCTACATAAACCACAAGGACTTCTGCTCCATCAACTGCCAGGTATTGTGTGATGCCCAGGGCATTATGATGTATGTGTGTGTTGGCAGCCCTGAAAGCTATCACAACTCTCACATCTGCATATGACGCAGCTGTACCAGAGATTTGCCAATGGGGACATCCCATATGACCACTTAGTGGGGGATGCTGGCTACGCACTGGAGCAGTGGCTGATGTCACCCATAAGCAATGCACACACACCTGAACAAGAACTCCATAATGAGGCATATGCACAGACAAGAATGATAAAAGAGCATGTGTTTGGGATGCTCAAGTCACGGTTCCAGTGCCTGGATATATCCGGTGGAGCCTTGCAGTACTCACCAGCTATATGTACCCAAATTGTCATTGTATGTGCCATGCTACACAATATGATCCTGTGGAAATTTCTGCAGCAGGAACAGCATGGGGCAGGGCCACACAGCCTCCCACCATTGCCAAGGCCAGCACAGGCAAAGAGTGTCTCAGAGGAGGAACAACCTGAGCCTGCCCCTGTAGGCAGAAGGAGGCATGCCCAGTATGCCCAGGCCTTGGCAAAGAGGCAATGCAAAGCACATACACTGACACAGTAGGAACCCAGGGAATGACACATCTCTCTAACTCGCACATACAGCAAAAGGGATGCCAAACATGACACTACCTTTGCCTAGCCATGTATAGGGAGTGTACTATGTACATCCAACATAGTCAGCCCTCCAGCACCACTCTCAATACTGCAACACAAGGTAAGTCACTCTCAGTATCAATTGCTGAATGTAGTAGTATGTTCTGCTACCTGTATCTATGGTACGGATGTGAGCATGTAAGGGAATCGGGTGGCTGAATGGGATGGCAGCAGATAGTAGAAACCTATATCGGCAGTATGAAATCCATAACAAATACTGGTGTCAACATAATAGGCAGTACTAGACAAGATGACAAAACCCACTGCAGGACATGTGATAGGCCAAATGTCTGTCCATAGGACACACGCATTCATGTCAGTGAGGCTCACATACCCACCAGTCTGAGCCAGCAGGACAGATGTAGACAAAGACAAAGAAAGGCTGTGCTAAGGTGCCTGATTGATGGCTATGGAGAACAGCCCCTCCTCCAGACCTACATAGACAGACTACAACAGGTCAGGCAGTGGGATTTTAGTTCTGAAGGGTAAGAAGTCTGAAACTGAAATGTAGATCAATCAAACCTAAGAACTGTAGTACACTGCTATGCCTCTAGTTTGCATGATAGGTCAGAATACAGAATGAAATGGAAGCCAACAGAGTACCTGAACTACCAGTACAGTCATAGCAAATGTTTACAGTTGTCAGGTGTGCCCCCTCCCACAATCCTATGTAGAAATGTAGTAACATGCACATGAAGGTATAATAACAATTGAGCACAGATTACCTGAGCTGGCGAAAGTAGCATTATAGATTGTTGCACATGTGCAGTATACAGGGCGCTGTGTGTTAGGTTGTTGTTTGTTGTATATTGTGTGAAAGTGCTCAGCATGTATGCATGGAGGGGGGGTCCCGGTGGCCAGTGGCCAATACTGTTGATGACAGGGCCAAGTTCTCACAACTGCAATGCCAAACATAATGCATCCCTGCAAGACACAATCCAGCAGGAATCCATACTAATTATTTGGATGTAATATCTGTCACCATCTGAAAGATCGACGTGGCATGAATGTGGGCCCAGACATAAAACAGTACACAGTTGGAAGTACCCTAGACAGAGTGTATAAAATGTTACTGTCAAATGGTCACACCTTTGAAATTGCACATACAGGTTAGCAGCACATTAGTTGGCTGTGGAGTATGGAATACTGATGTAGTCTGGCCAAACACTAGCAGACCACAAAAGGCACAGGTATGAAGTCCTGAGAAACCATTGATGTCCCTGCATAAGCCAGCATAAGTGGAATGCTCCAACTCTATTGATGAGTCAGCTGCAAGTAGCTTCCATAGAACACATGCCCCCAGCTCACCCCACCATCAGCTACAGGTACCTCACAGGTCATAACCCTGCTGTTGGGAATGAGTACAATATGACTCCCACCTCTATATGGGAATAGCCACAGAATGCAGCATGCTGAAGAAGTGTCCCATGCAGTTGTGTTCTTAGCTGGTAGCAGCACCCTGCCAGCATCCATACCAATGGATCAATAAGAACAGAAACTATTGACATTAACACCTTGCACACCTACCCTGTCACCCCAAGGGAATACAGTGGCTTGCAGCCTGGCACTGTAGGAGTGACACAATGCAATGGGCTGCTACATATGGCCTACATCACTACCAAATGCCCTACAGTCCTCTGTGAAAGGTCTGTGTCTCAACCGTACTGCCAATGTATGTTATCTCATGGACTTCCAAATAACATATCACAGTCCACAGAATACAAATGCAAGGCCATGTCGACAAATCCCAGTAACATGTGAACAATGTCCTACTGCATGGACTGTGGACCAACCCCTAAATACTGCTGGGATGAAGTGATAACTATAGGAATACTTATCAGATATCATTTGAATAATGTTCGGAAGAGGATAGAATAACAGAGAGGGGGGGGGTAGAACCATGGATGCCATGGAGTGTTTGAAGTCTGAAACTCAGATGTGTGCACATACTATCCCTGCCTGCAAACACAGGAATGGGTGGCAAAAAACCTGCTTGTAAACCACAATGTGAAGGGGTAATGACCAGAAATATGAGCCCTGCCTCTGGGTAACCTGTGTGAATTTGTACAGCTTTGAGGTATGGTCACAGCAGGATATGGCCATACTGTCACGTCAATAGATGTACAAGCATGGGATCCTCAGCCACCACAGTACCAAGGTGCTGAACCATATACACAGACCCATCAGCAAGTATCTGCAGCTCCCCCTCCAGAATGGCATGATTGTGCAAGAATATGTAGGCTGCAGACCAAAATACTAGACACAGCTTCATTCATCTTGTGTTCTCCAGGAAATTACTGCAAGCAAATACATATACCTGCCAGTAGTTGATGACATAAAACATCACAGTGTAAAACAGTACATATGACTGAATATCTCTGCTGACATGATATCCATGTAGAAGAAGAAGCACAGACACAATTAGTTACAGTATCCCACTATCCTTTGTACATTGTGACCCCATATTGTCAACCGATCTACAGATATCCTACAGAAACAGGTTGCTAGCTATAGGTGTAGAACACAAATGCCTGCACTGGAGTACAACCTACCTGGAATGGATTCACACATTCAGTACAGAAGGTCATACTGGGCATTCTCCCACACTTAGAGAAACAAAGCCCATGGCTGACAACAAAATACTGAAAGGTCATACTGGGCATGCTCCCACATGAAGCCCATGTTTGGAAACAACAGTGGACTATACATATCTGTCAGTCATAGATGTCTGTGCACACACTCCATATTGCACACCAGTCATGCTTTGCACACACATTGGATAGGAATACACACATACATCCAAAGACAACACACTGTAATAGGCCAAACATACACATACATAGATGTGTGGAAGAGAGTGACAGACAGTGACACAGAGCTTCCCATCATGAGGCCTGTCCCACCCAGCACACATCCAATTGGCCAATACCACATGATGTGCAACTATCTATCACTGTAGACATTTGCTTCTGGTAGCCCTCAGCACTATAGTGTCAGTGGTGCATGTGATAACTGTGTAACATGAATGTACAAGTCATTTTTGTTCTAGCAGTTGTATACACATTCCTGTCAAATGTAAACCTTTGTGTGTGACTGAGTGTTTTGTGTGTAATTCCAGATGAATGGTTTATGGCCCATTCACACACACTGCACTCCACATTGCCCTACTTTGGCAAGCCTGCTGATGTCGTTCACCTTTAAATACACCTTTGGAGAAGGGTTAGCCCTATAAGCTCCACGGTGCGTGCTATAACTGTGTAATGCTAAAGTGTGATGTAGGAGTTCTAATCCCAGACATGGCAACTGGGAAACTCTGTGTGTGTTTGTAGGGATCAATGCTTTTGAGGCCAATCACAGTCACTACACTTTTCATTGCCCTACTTTGGCAGGCCTGCTGATGTCATTCACCTTGAAATACACCTTTGGGGAAAACCTACTCTTATAAGCTCTGTGGCATGTGCTATTACTGCATAATGCTATAGTATGATATAAGAGTTCTAATCCCAAACATGACAACTGTGAGACTCTGTGTGTGTGTGTTTGAGTCTGTGTGTGTAGGGATCAATGCTTTTGAGGCCAGTCAAAGTCACTACACTGTCCATTGCCCTACTTTGTCAAGCCTGCTGATGTCATTCACCTTGAAATACACCTTTGGGGAAAGACTAGCCCTATAAGCTCTGTGGCGTGTGCTGTGACTGTGTAATGCTATAGTGTGATGTAGGAGTTCTAATCCCAGACATGGCAACTGTGAAACTCTGTGTGTGTAGGGATCAATGCTTTTGAGGCCAGTCACAGTCACTACATTGTCAATTGCCCTACTTTGGCAAACCTGCTCATGTCATTCACATTGAAATACACCTTTGGGGAAAGTCTAGCTCTATAAGCTCTGCGGCACATGCTATAACTGTGCAATGCTATAGTGTGATGTACTAGTTAGGGAGAAGTTCTAATTCCCGACATGACAACTGTGAAACTGTGTATGTGTTTGTTTGTGTAGGGATAATTGCTTTTGAGGCCGTTCACAGTCACTACAATTTCCATTGCCCTACTTTGGCAAGCCTGCTGATGTCATTAACCTTGAAATACACCTTTGGGGAGGAGCTAGCCCTATAAGCTCCATGGCACGTGCGATAAAAGCAGTACACTCTAGTAGCAATACATAGCTAGGTAGGGGGTTGAATCTCAGTACTCTCAAGTGCGTGTGTGTTTGTTATCAGTATCCTGTGTGGAGGTAGCTGTGATTGTGTAATAACAGGACTCATTGTGGGATGGGTTTTGCAAATTTCTTATATCGAAGACCTACTATATGTCACAATGTCCACCTTACAAGGACAACAGATGTCAAACAGCAGAGAGTTTGGTGTAGACAATCCATACCCCTGCATGTGACATTATGGATTGGGGAACAATACAGGCAACACTTGTATTACTTAAAGAACACTCCCCACCCATGTCTCATACACAAACAGACTTGGCTAGGCAACAGCCACTATGTTGGTAGTTCCCTGCATATTGCCCACAGATAGTAACCACAGTGTGATTGCAGTGGACTACAGAGGACATGGCACCCTGTTCCATCCTTACATTAGTCAAATAATTGCTTACAGTGGTACTTTGCTATGTTCCCCACTGGACACCTGCAACAACTGTAGAGTCAGCAAATGTATACAAAGGAAATACCATGCGTTATACACATGCCCTGTATGAACAGATGCCACTAACACCAGTGAATGCCTATATCATGCTGTCACTGTAGGTGCAGGATCAACCTCAGTTCCATAGTCAGTTCTCACCACATGAGGTCAGGAATGCCACATCAGATTATAGCAATCTGTCCACACAACATGCCCCAGACACCTCAGGTACACTTCCACATGTCACAGAACATGCATGTGGGACTTGTGCACAACCCAGACACCGTCCATGTTATGGAATATAGAACGCATACATGGCAAGCATTGGACAGCACTGGCCACCCACAATAGTAACCCAGATGAGTGGATGGTGAATACAATACCCACCTGTGTGGGCCAATCCAGGGACTACACCCCTGAGCAACACTGCAGACCATCTTCATGTGGCCTGATGCCAAGGTATACCATTTGCCTAGCATTGTACAACCTTTGGGCGCAGTTAACTACTACAAACCTGTGAAGCAATGAACCCATGCATGTCAGT
This sequence comes from Protopterus annectens, assembly GCF_019279795.1. Lineage (NCBI taxonomy): Eukaryota > Metazoa > Chordata > Ceratodontiformes > Protopteridae > Protopterus > Protopterus annectens. Next base: position 64,881,447 of record NC_056742.1, on the reverse strand, counting down.
ACTGGCAAATCTATGTCTGTGTGTGTGGGGAGATTAATGATTTGGAAGCAATTCACACTCACTACACCTCCCATTGCCCTGCTGTAGCATGCCTTCGGATGTCAGTCACCTTGACATACCCTTTGCCCATATATCAGCCTGATAACCTCTATGGTGCATGTGATACCTGCATAATACTGTAGTGCAGCAAACTAGTTAGTTAGGAATTCTAATCCTGGCCCTGTCAACTGTGATAATGTGTGTGAGTCTCTGAGAGAGTGTGCTTGTGTCTTCCTTGACACCTGCTTTTGTGGACAGGCACATGTACTGCACTTACCTTATCCATCCTTTATCATTGTTGATGATGTCACTCACCTTTAAAGATACCTTTGGATGGCTCTCCAACATGTAAGCTCTGTGGTGCATGCAATAATTTCATAAAAACTTAATAGCAATAC